>NC_137871.1:9331467-9551467 GCF_963924005.1 Protomyctophum bolini | reverse complement strand
AAATGTCATTCACCCATCAAGGCAAGGGAGGGGGGGGGGCATGTACAGTACTGTATGGGTATAGGGAGGCTTCACATGGGGAGATCTCTAATAATGCAAAAAGAAAAGGGAGAAACCTGTTGCCTTTTGAAAATGCCTTTGAAGCTCGTAAAACCATGTACCAGACGCCCTGAGGTCACGCTGAAACCACAGGTCTGAGAATGCCCATATATGGACCTTTTTTTAATCAACGTTTTCGGGGCCGCGTATAGGGCGTAAAATGTGTGCTAATTAGTAAGGCCAGGCAGGGCATGAGAACTCGGCTGCACTAATGACTTTGGGGGCGGAAGTGTCTAGAGTTTGAATGGACATGATATCAGTCAAAAAAGAGACATTGAAGAGGAAGGACGGGTGGGGGAAGGGTCAACATATGGAATGTCAGAACAGGTCAGCTCCATATATGGAGATCTAAGGGGTTTGAAGTGAGATGTGTAGAGTTGCTGGCCGGCTCCATATTATGCAGATCTAGGTAATGATATGCTCCATGTATGGGCTATCCAGGGTTTGATGAGGTCGACCTGCAGTCGCAATTATACAATACACACCTTACTATATCGCCCGTGACAAAGTGAAACGGGATGAGGACCACTCACACGGAGTTGCAGGACACACGTATGCTAAAAAGTCTAAAGAAAAGAAAAAAAGTACAAACAAAATACAAAAACTATATGTATTATATCCCAATTCCCCTGAACTCATAACAGTGGCATACTCGTTGATACAATATTTACCAGTTAAGATTATATATACAGTATGAATAAATAACGGAGTCAACAGTACTTTCAAAAGTGTGAAATAGCTCTATATTCCAATATGTTTTCATTTACAGTCTCTAGTCTACAGATAATACAAATAAACTTCTTAACTTTCCAGTGGAAAGTACATAAAAATCACTTTTACACACAATGGTGACTATGGTGTTAGTTTACTGCCAAATAGGTATACACAGTATGAGATTATATGGTCCTGACCAATCTTTTAGAATTTTTCAAGTATAAATCTAATATTGCCATCATTAACAACACAATCATCTACATTTCCCACCAGAGAAGATAACTCAAAATGAGTTATTATTCAACTGACTTTGGCAGTGCAAGTGTTATTATTCCAAGATATTAATGAAATTAACAACATTCTCCGTCGAATACCGAAGTTGCATCTAGCAGTCTGTTTACTAAGTAGGCAGCATAAGAGTGTCTTATCCTTCCAACCTGGACAGTAGACGGATCGGATCCTCTTTCATAATTCATGGCTCATAATTTATACATTAAATATCCAAGATGCATTTCTCTTAATGCAATTTAGACGTTATTATTAAGTTTCATTACTGCATTAGAGATGTATTATTTGCTCTTACAGCAGGCTATAAATCAAGCGATGTTTTATTTTATAGTCAGAAATTGCTTCCAGGACAGAAGAAGCACTATTATGCAACGGAAGCGGACGGACATTTTTACAACGGCAAACCAACATGCTCTATTGGCCAATATGCATATCTAAGTGCTCAACAAGTAGCATGAAGTAAATTATGAATCAAGGCCTGGGTACATCTGCTTCTTTGATAAGAAGGTAGTTCAATCTTCAGGGGGAAGGAATATTGGCTCAGTCTGCACACAACGTGCACTCTTTCAAGAGAGCCAAGGAGCAATTGATTGCAATAGATGCATTTTAATAAGCCTGATGACGACGACATGGTGTGAAAAACAACTAATTTGATCGAGCATCACAACAAAAGCTAGCTTTGGCCTTTGGGACTGAGATGGTGGTGATGGCGAACAAACACTCAGTTTGCAACAGTTGGAATAAAGTGAGAAATTAATGAAAGATTGAAAGATTCCTCTGATGTTTCCTCAATGTTTTGACCAGAAGGCACAACGCGCAGATGAATAAAATACCCAGGACTGCCCCCCAAATGTCTGAAAGATCTTAAATAGTAAGCAATTAAATCAAATTGTGGGCTGATTTACAAGTTATATTACTCGTCATTAGTCTGTGACCCAGGTAGCATCGAGTCTCCAAAAAGGGGAAAATACAAGTTAGAAATAAGAAGTTTGAGGCTGCATATTTACAACTTATACTTGTACTGTAGCTCACCTGCATGGTATGCTTGGAGATTCTAGGCTCCGGGCCAATGCCTGATCGATTTGATTCTTGGGTATCTCTGCACTACAGCAATCACATTCCCAATTTTAAGGAATGGGTTGTGCCTGTCAGGAATTTATGATGACTTTTAGAAATACTGGCACGCAAGAGCAAAAAGGCTGGGGGGGGGGGGGGGGGGGGAGACTGATCCCCCCCCCCCCCCCCCCCCCCCCCCCCCGCCTGTGTTGCAGTGGGTTTTTAACACATTTTGGACTGATGTCGTTAAAAAAGAAAAGGGGGCTTCTAAATCCTATCCTATCCATAGTTTTCTGAAAAACCCATGTTTTTATGTCAGTTGTGCTCAACCTTTTTCATGTCAAGGACCCCCAGAATTATCTCTATTGGGCCACGGACCACCCATCTCAAAATATGTATAGTTCCAGGACCCCCCCCCCCCAGAAGCAAATACTTTAGTTAAAAATGTTCGCTCTGAAATATATATATTCAAAGATTTGTGCCACATCTTCACAACTTTTCAAAAATAGCAGACCTATACAAGCTCATAGCGCAGATCTGCTATTATTCAATAGCTATAAAGCACAACGTAAATGCTTTAAACACCGAAAAGGGGTTCCCGCCCGAAATGGGTTAATAAAGAAAGATTAAATTCAATGTGAGCCAGAAATATTTCATTCTTATGGAACATGGAGAGCTGTACTTACGCCAGCCTTATATTCAGCAGCCTAAAGACAGGAGTCCCATGGGGGATTGGGATGGCGCAGTAATAGTGACATATTGTAAAGCATAGCAGTTTCCTTTTAACCCGTTCAGAACGGGAACCCCTTTTTGGCGTTCTAAGCGTCACGTTACACTTTTAGCTATTGAAAATAAGCTCTCGATTTTGGAAAAAATCGTGAAAATGTGGTGCAAATCTTTGAATATTATGTGACCAGACTCTTCACTATGTTAGAGGATGTCTGAAATAAATATCAGAGCTGGAATAGACACGTGGATATGAATGAAATGCTTAAACACGTAGCTATAGGTGCAATGTTAAGAGTCCACACAGAAGTGAACCTTTCAAAGCCTGTTTTCTCAACTCACTGTTTTCTGCGAGACATTTACTCTATATATAAGCCATATCTCCAAAACTGGTGGGTCAAACTATATGAACAACCAATACCCCATGGAACATATTTTCAGATGAGGGGGACTACGGGGCAAATATAGATATTTCTGGGGTTTTCCTCTTGAAATGAAAAAGGTTGAGCTGATAGCACCACTGACATAGAAAGAGGTTTTTTCCAGAAAACCGTTAGGATTTATGAAACGTTTTGTAGAATCTATACTGTCAGGTCTAAATGTGTTAAAGGACAAAGCCAGTGGATGGAACTGATACAGCATGATGGATCTTGGTCCTGCATGCACACCATTATTTTCCTAGCCCCTCAAACAGCGCGACGTCTTCATGTACCTTCTGTGGAGTGATAAAAAAAAAACATGTGTGGTCATACTGTAGTATATATATATGTCCATGCTTTTTTTAAATGTTTCATGCATGTATAAACACATGCTGTATCCACGTCTACTGTATGTACTGTACTATACGGCTACACAGCTCTACAGGCTCTTTCTTTGACATGTTGATAATACATGTTCAACACTATTGGTTTTGTCACTTTATTTGTTCTTTATGCTGTTATGGTACATAATTGCATTCAGAGTTGTGATGCACACCGGCGTTTCCCCCCCCCCCCCATCATGCTTCATACCATTTACTATTTAATTCATATTTATACCAGAAATGTCTGTACTGTACATTTTTGCGTGTGTGTAGCAGTCGTTATTGGGTCACATTACGTGCGGCATACGTACACAAACAAAGGATGTAACGCACATTCAAATGCACCGAAGCATACATACTGTAGGATTCCCATCCCCGTTCCATCTGTTCCTTATACCATTCTGACCTGAGATCAGATTCATACGAGGTTTCCACTGGACACACGCTGGTCTGATTAACCCATTTCTGACCCGAGATCAGATTCTAAAAAATGTCACAGTCGTTCTTCGATTCTTCAAAAATAGCAGACCTACAAGCTCGTAGCGCGCCACTCGGTGGCGCGCTACGAGCTTGTAGATCTGCTATTTTTCAATAGCTAAAGCATGACACGATGCCAACACCAAAATGGGTTCCCGCGCAGAATGGGTTATTCATGACCACGCGACTGAGATTTATATCTCGGCAACTTGACGGCAACTTGAATAAATTAAAAAATAACAACAGATTAAAAATACATGTATATGAATTCACATTAAAAATAGACGTAATGGAATAAGGCTGTTATTATTATATAGAACACACGAGTGGACAGGTAATCAATGCTCCTCTGGTGGGCCGTGGGACGTGCTCAAAGCTCATTAACCTTTTTCAAGTCGCTGTCGACGATTTGATTGCCGCTCATGGCAAACCTATGAGAATATGATGTCTACTATACCGGCTTGCCTGCTGCAAATATCATATCACTGTCGATTGTCTGACATTGCTGTGGAAATGTACCACTTTGAACCTGGTGTTACTCATATGATGAATTCCTGTTCTGTTCTTTCAGAGTCTGTTGAAGGTTTCGAGTCCAAGTTAAAAACTCATTTATTTAGGTTACATTTTATCTTGTAAACGTTTACTTTTAGTTTGACTATCACTGTTATGTTTCTGCTCTTACTCTTTGTTGTGTTTGCTCCTTTGTGCCTGTTTTAACTTGATTGTTTATATTGTTGTTTTTACTGTACAGCACTTTGTAACTTTGTTTCGAAAAGTGCTCTATAAATAAAATTTACTTACTTACTTTAACTACATAGAAGTGTCTATTTGTACGTCTCTAAATGTTTCGATGAATTGAACAATGTGGACCCTGTTGTAAACAAGTGTAATGCTTAATTGGGTCGAACACTCACAGTTATCAGTCTTTGTATTGAGTTTGTGCTTGAAATGTACTGTAATTCTACACAAACTGTTAATAAATATTTCAATCAATCAATTGGGCATGGCATATAGGCGAGATATCCAGAAATGTCAACAGATTGGTTTTACATCTTCAACAATTATAGTATTTTTATATATTTTGTAATGACTAAATATATAGGGCTTGATTTATTTAAAAGTCATAACTTACTACAGTTCCGTGGCTTTAGACATCCTTATATGCCAATGCAAAATGTAAAACGAGATATGCGTTTACAATTATCCAAACTTTGCTTAACTATACTGTACAATTCAGTGGTTCCCAATATGTGGCGCACGAGCGTCTTCTAGGGGGCGCGCGACATGGAAAGGCTAACGGTGGTGCTATATGGTTTTATTATACAGTAAATATATTAACATAGTGTATTATGCCAATATATGCAGAGTATAGTCTATATGCTATGCATATATATGCCATATTCAGGTTAATTATGTGTATACTATATAGGAAATATATATAGCTTATGCCATTTCTATTTCCATGTGGGGGGTGTGTCAGCTACAGGTCAGGAGGTAACAGGGGGTGTATGGCCAAAAAGGTTTGGGTTTGTATCTGTCACGGCGGGGCAGCCAGTGACGGATACATATACACACCGATTGAGGAGAATGTATACACTTCTAAGTATACATTTGCGGAACCAGCGGCTTCAAGTGCACATTCTCTGAACCTGAGGAGGAGGAGGGTACCACAGGAGGAGTTATGGAAGAACACATCTCCAGTTCTCCACCCCATGGTGTGTAGTGTGTGTACCACCTCTTCCCAGGAGGCAACTTTCTCCAACCTGGCCAAGATGTTCGAGACATTCATGGCATGCAGCACCAGTTGGAGAAGGAGAGGAAGCTATAGGAGAAAGGAGAGGGAGCGACAGGAGCAGATCGAGAGGCTCGGCGTCATCAATCACCAGTTAACCCGATGCAGCTGGGGCCATCGACGGGGGGCTGCAGCAGCAGGACCAGCATTGGCAACAGTGACGTCAACAGTGGGCGCTCTTTGCTAATTCCTGTACTGACGGGCAAGGCACGAAGCGCTTTCGTATATATAGCTATGGACCCGCAGCCCACACTCAAGACTATATGACGGGTTGAAAGCAGCGTTGTTGAAGAAGTATGAAGCAGGAGCCCTCAAAGACCATTTTTGCAAGTGCGTTGACTTCTATACTTCAACCACCAAAGATGGCATCATGGAGACGGTGGTCCTTGAGCAGTACCTTATAAGGGTCCTCTACCCAGAAGTGAGGGTCTGGGTCAAAGAAAGACTTCAGGGGTTCAAACATTCTGTTTATTGGAACCAAGCTGAGATGTTTGTCACCCGCCTGTCTTCACCCCTCCGATTTAAACCTGGACTGCCGAAACCGTATAGGGCCAGTCCAATTTGGGGCGGAAACCCCTTTTGGTGTTGGCATTATGTTATATTGAAAAATAGCAGATCTACAAGCTCATAGCGCGCCACCGAGTGGCGCGCTACGAGCTTGTAGTTCTGCTATTTTTGGAAAATGACTGACGACTGACATGGAAACTTTTTCAGAAAACTGTCAGGAAGACATTTTTAGAATCTGATCTCAGGTCAAAATGGGGTTAAGAAGGGTTGGAACGTGTATACTGAAGAGGAGAAGGGGTATGTGTGTATGATGGGTTCAACAGTGTTCTGGTTGTTAAAGTATTTTTGATTATACGGGGCGCGCCTAAAAATGTGATTCAATTATACGTTGTACAAGATCTATATTTAACAGTTAGATTATTCCCGGTGGTATGCATGGGGAAGTACGTCTGTAAAAGCAAATTGACGGCTAATTGGAATCTGAACTTGTGGTGCACAGTTTGTGCTAAACAAAATAAACACAAATGAATAAAAACTCGAAAAAAAACCCATATACAATGATTAATTGTGAGGTGGTGGGCGTTCATTTTCAAGGGTTCCTTGCCGTCGTCAGCAGCAGCTGCTGTGAGTTTCCGCGCGACGGTAACATTTGAGCCGAGGTGGTGGGCGACGACTAGGAACAGAACAGCTTGCACAAGAATGATGAGGGCCGGCAGTGAGCGAGCTCTGATTTGCTGTGTAGCAAAAGGAAAAGTGTCAAGCTAGCTGAGTTTCTACAAGACGCTTGGGCGGGTGAGCTTGTGTGACTGAGTGCGCTGTGACCATTCCAGGGGACCTTGTGCCTGACTATATAGCCAGCCATTCGGTGGGGAAATGCATGGCCCATGTGGGGATGTAAAAATGTATAGATCAGAAATGAGAGGAGAATAACCCAAATGAAGTGAAAACGCATTCATATTTCATGTAAGTGAACACTATGTGGTGGTCGGCTGGATTACTGATAGCTCTGCAAACCAGTGTTGTTTTCTATTTTAAGTTTAGTCATAGTCTTTGGACTGAAACTGAAATTTAGTTTTAGTCACATTTTAGTCACCTGGAATGTCTTAGTGTTTAGTCTAGTTTTAGTCGACTAAATGTCATAAGATTTTAGTCGACTAAATCTACAGTTGATTTAGTCGACTAATTTATTTTTGGCGGGTCTTGATGCCGTCGTAATGAGTGTTTTTACACTTGCTGAAAATATTTTCAGCATGCAACCAAGTTTAAAATGACTTGTACTGGATCTATTGTCCACTAGTCCCTTCCTAACATTTTAGTCTAGTTTTTATTTGTCGACGAAATTGTCAGTATATTTAGTCTTAGTTTTAGTCATCGAAAAAAAAAAAAACACTGCTCTGCAAACACCAACTCAGTTTGAAACAGTCCGGGGCCGCAGTGCTGCATATTGTACTGTGGGACATTGATTCTCAACCTTCTCGATAGTTTCCATTTGTTTTTGTCAGTGAAAATAGGACATTTTTCGTCTTATAGTTTTAGTCGACGAAAACAACACTGTCATAATGTTCTTATACAACACGAAAGCACGCAAAAAATAAGTGGAACTGAACCACACTCAGCCAGGTTCTAGACTGTCACATTATCCCAGCCATGCTGCACCCGCGGGGACTATAGTGCACGCAGCCTTGCTGGCCCTGACAGCACACCACTGTAAAGTGTTCAGCTTTGAGAGTGTACAAATTCCACTTGTATGTCTCTCATATAGTTACCGATTTGGTTCCTATAGCTATTGTAACGGCTCCTATCCAGGAGAAATATGACAATGTCCCCGACTGATATCTCAAGGGCTTTCTATTTTCCCATTCGACACCGTGAAAAACTGCAACACAAAACATACGTAACAATATTCTCTTAAACACAATGGAAAATGAACTATGAATGTCCTTGTCAGTCCTTGTAAACAAACACAATGAGACGTACACAAACAATCAAACGATCGACGGAACTACAACACTGTTTACAGACAAAGAAAACAACAACTTGTAACATACCGTGTGCGCCTTCTGCAGATTATTTTAGGAGAGCTACTTTATCTTTTCTTATATTTTCTATTTAAGGACAATCTTTTTTGACGTGAGAAGAGCTCCTTGCTGCACCCTGCAACTCAGCTTGTTCTGACTGAGCCAGCTCACACAGGTGCAATCAATGCCGCCTCACTCTAATCACAGGGCTCTTCCTGCAAGCCCTCACCAGGTCATAATGAACAGCATTAAAGGAACACTTCACCCTTTTTGCAAAAAAAATATATGTTAATGACGTTTAGGAGCTTTAGAACACTTTCATGGGGGTCTTTATGTGTGTAATATGTTTAAGATATTTTAGATTGTAGCAGTGAGCCTGTTGTCTGGACTCTCCCCCCTATCCACAAGAAGGAGCAGTGCACCAAAGAATTATGGGAATTGTAGTCCAGGAAGGTAGTGACCAGTGTCCATGACATCAGAGACAACAGGCTCACTGCTACAATCTAAAATATCTAAAACCACATATTACACACATAAATACCCACAGGAAAGTGATCTAAAGCTTCTAAACGTCATTAACATTTATTTATTTTTTGCAAAAAGGGTGAAGTATCCCTTTAAAGACCAGGCACCACACACGGCATGCAAATACAATGTGTATTGTGTACCCAAATAAACATACCTATAAATGTTCACATATTGTATTTTCGGAAAGGTAAGCAATAAAATAGAATAGAAAATAGAAATAGAAAATAGAAAATAGAAAATAGAAAATAGAAAATAGAAAATAGAAAATAGAAAATGACAAAATACCCATTGCTGGGACAGTTACAGCTATCAATTATTAAAATAATTCCGGAGACACAACCCATGGGGGTCTCCGGACACCACATTGTGAACCAATGTTAAAGATCAGATCATTTAAATGGATCTATAGGCACGCAGGGGATGTCTTCCAGCCCATGGAACCACACAGGACATAATTATGGACCAAAACACCCCCCCCCACACACACACACCGGCCCACTGGCATCATTGTTTACTGCTCTAATGGTTTCAATGGGAATTCTAGCCCTGATTAAGATCCTGTCGCATAATGGGAACCGAAAGATAACTCGTTTCTTGTCATCGACATGTGACAAAGTATATAAGCGAACGCATACCGTTCATGAATAATGGATTACAGCTAATTGGATTACAGTATCTGGTCACAAACAAAACGCACGACAAATAAATAATCGTTTCGTGCACCACATGATTATGCTTCTAATAACTCCGTTGAGATTACTCTGTGTGTGTGTGTGTGTAAATTGTGTAGCACGTCATCTCCGTTATATTAAAGGGGTTGATCGAGTCCCCCCCAGAGTTAGATGACACACTTGTGTTACAGTGGGGACCCATACAGTATAAGAACGTGAAGTAAATAAATCAATACAAAATACTGTTATTATAAATATTGAGATAATATTAATCAAAATAATCGTAATAATGGAGCTACCTTTGACCTATTCTGAAAACTATTACGTACAACAAAAGTGAATATAGCATGAAAAAAAATAAAATAAAAATAAATATATATATATATATATATATATATATATATATATATATATATATACACGTGACGTGTGGCCGTTAAGTCACAAGATATACAAGAAACACAGTCGTATATTTAAGATGCACTAATTAAAGTGCATTGACATTGCTATAAATATGGAAAGTAAACAAATCACGCGCAGAAATAATCAACTCAATGATGCATGCATGTCACACTAGCAAAACCATACTCAAATATAGCACATCAAAATAACACAGCAAACAAGGAAATAAACAGTAATAAAAGGAAAATGCCTGCTGACACACACACACACACACACACACACACACACACACACACACACACACACACACACACACACACTATATAAATTCGAATGACTATGTTCATACTTGTTCGAGATATATGCAAACAGTATATCACATCACAGTAGTATAGTACTGTATAAAGGATGAAGGAATAAGCAATGGGTTTGCGCTGGCTCAAAGATTATCAAGACAAAAAGAAAAAAACCCAGTACAAACACCGACCCAGGCTGTATGCGGGATGATAGTCAGGTCTAGAAGGAGAGGAAACGGGCCATGCAAGTAGTAGTGAAATGAAATGCCAAGTCAAAAAGCTTTGCCAGACAGAAGGACTTATCTACTTGATGAAGACTGCATGCCCTAGGCTACTGGGTGAACAGTCTAGTTCGGCCTCGCTTTGATTATACCAGCATGGCCTGGTTTAATGGCCTGACAGTCAGAGCCACTCTGGGAAAAAAAGCTGCAGGTATATCCCAAAATAAACCGGCTATGGTGGTATAATAATGGGCATGGATCCTCAGAATCCTGTAGGCACATAGGAGCCAACTGCAGGAGCTCATTAGAGGCCATGGCGTCCCGACTTGAACTCTCAATAGTTCATAGAATAGTCGACGATGGATTACCAATCATACTAATTACTATCACCTGAGCAGAATGAGGTAGATTAGTATTCCCACGGGGGGGAAATACAATTCAGCTTCGGCTCCAGCCGAGCTGATGGCTGCTCAAATGGTCACAATCAAAGTGGGAGCCGTGAGGTGTTAAGTGTCTTGCTCAGAGACACTTCACGACACGGACACTGGGCATGGCCAGGGAGTGAACCGCTGACCTTCTGATATTCACATGGTCTTATAACCACACTGCTTAACACATGCAGCCACCGTGTTCGATGCGTAGATCTGCTATGCGCTGTGAGCTTGTACTGTAGATTGGCTATTTTCACTGTTTTGTACACCATGGGGCTGTATTTTGCGTGTCTTAAGTACCAGGTCTTATTCCCTATAACTCGAGTAAGCTAAAGACCTGGAGGCGTGATCAATGCTCTTTGGCCACTCAGAATAGCCAAATGGCATTGATCACGCCTCCAGGTCTTTAGTTTACTCAAGTTATAGGGAATAAGACCTGGTACTTATAAGACACGCAAAATACAGCCCCATGAGTGGTTAATCAGACTAATCCATTTAGTCGATTATAAAAAAATCTATAGAATTATTGTTGGATTTTCTTGATTAAAGAATATTGGTTATTTTGGTTCTAAATATCAATATATTTTCGGTTAATTCCCCATGCAGCCTTAATGCTGTACTGTACATCACTATCAGTATGATATACAGTAGTATAGAGTTTTGGCATGGCTCCACAGCATTATGTGTTGTTTTGAAACACATACAGAGGCCAGGTCTCATGATTATACAGTAGCTGCTTGTGAATAATGGAGCAATAATGATCAGGGAGGAAAATAAGTTGCTGATGAATGGGCTGCAATCTTCTTCCTATGGTTTTGTTGACTAGCAAAACTGATAAGTGATGCTATCTGATGGTATAGCCTCAGGGTACTCTTCTGAATCAATATACAACATCACAGATCAACACAGACACAGTATTGGTTCTCAACATGGGGTCTGGGGCCCCCGTGAGCCATTGAGAGGGGTTCTAGGGGTCCCCAGCAAAACAAAAGAGTTAAGAACAAAATTGAACAAAATGCTCATGTTTTGACGGAGGGGAAAGGAACTGGTTGGAATAACGTGTTCCTTCCACGCGCTATATGTCCAACCAGGGAAACTCCCCCCTGTCAAGTGTAAAGGAGCAACTTGGAAGCATGAACCATGTCCCCCATATATGGGGACTATAGGTTGGTGGAGGGTGTGTAGAGCCCAGGTTCACATTAGATAATTGACACAGGGGTGAAAAATGGGTTACAAAATCGTGGGATAAAAATTATAACAAAAAAGATGTATGTATGTATTTGGTTAAAATGCGTAGGGTTTAAAAAAAAAGGCAAAAGCATGCTCTGTTGCACTGGCCTATATGTATGTATATATATATATATATATATATATATATATATATATATATATATATATATATGTAGCTCTTGTGCATATCCAGGCAGAGGTACTGGTAGGCAAGATAATGCACATGAAGACAGAAAACCTCCCACACTGCTTCTCTCAGGAAGGGAGCGCACACTCATAGACAGGACTCACTCAGCACTTCCTTTTTTTACATTTTTCGGCACAAAATAAATAAAAATAATGAATCATGAGAGGTTGAGAGGCAGTGGGAGGTAGGTAGGCAATATGTAGGTGTAATATATACAAGCGCGCGCACACACACACACACACACACACACACACACACACACAGTTAGCACCAAATAAGCTCTGACCTATTGCACATTTTAAAATCAAAACAAGGGGAGAACAATGAATGAGTGATTAGAGAAGCGTTAAATCAAACTGAAGTTAATTAAATGACTGACCCCACACGTTACACCGTTGACTTGAAGAAATCACCCTCCATTTGTCGAAAGGACAACATTAACATTAATCAAAGTATTGGTCAAATTGTGTGCAGAACTGAAATACATAAAAGTATCGACTTGTATACTGGCAACAGAAATCTTTGCCTTAAGGACTTGATGGTTCGAAACAATACAGAAGATCAGAAACGTATTTTGGCCCTAAACCATTCAGTGCTTTATAAATTAACAGCAGTATTTTGCAATTCTAGTATTGAACCAAGTTGGTACGGTAGCTCTTATGAGGCCTAAACTAAGCTACTTCTGATCCATATAGCACGCTCAGATGCCTCAAGTGACAAGTCCCATTATTACCTTTGTAGATGAGGGTGCTGCAGCTGGGCTATCAGGGTAACAAGAAATGCATCTTGGCCGCAGTTTCCTGTAGGTTTCAAGGCGTTGAAAACGTCCCTCATCTGGTATCAGCTGTCACAAGGTTGCAGCCGTCATCTGAGATTAAGCCCATGTGCCTTTACATCTAGCCCTGGTCCAGTGCTTACAGCAATAAACAAAACGACGTAACTACTCACCGACACAAAGGCTGCTAGACCTTGGTCAAAGTCTATTCTCGAAGCTGGGAAGCGTCTCAGGTCCCCAGGTTCTCTGTGGCTCAGGAGGTGGAGCAGGTCGTCCAATGATCCCTGGGTCGGCGGTTCGAATCCCGGCTCCTCCTGTCCACATGTCGAAGTGTCCTTGGGAAAGACACTTTCCACTACATTGCCTCCAATGAGTCGGTCGGTGTGAGCTCGCCACCATTGGTGTGTGAATGCGGGAAGTGAGGACGCTGGTGTCGACTGTTCGCCGCTTCACCTCCCAATGTATGAATGAATGAACCATTGCAAAGCGCTTTGAGCACTTGGAAAAGCGCTATAAAAATGCAATTCATTATTATTATTGTTCTCTCTAAAATGCACTTTGAGCCATTTTAATACAGCAATGTACCGGACCGCCAACGCCAAGAATCTTTTTTTTTTCTACTACGGCATTTCCGGGGTTTACCTGCGCCGATCTGGTTGGATTCATTTTAATTTAATGACTAAAATAGTGCATTTAGAGAGAAGCTGGGGACCTGAGATGCTTCCCAGCTTGGAGAATAGACTTTTGACCAAGGTCTAGCAGGCTTTGTGTCGGTGTGTAGTAACGTTGTTTTGTTTATTTGCTGGGAATTGTAAAGCCTCGCACGGGAGTGAGAAAATCACTAGAGGGCTGCGGAAGGCACTTCCACAGGGCAGTCAGTGAGAGACTCGCTGTAAGCACTGGACCAGGGCTACTTTACATCCAAAATGGGCTTGGTGTCACTCACTCATCGGTTCTATCCAGTAGCACTCTGTGAAATGCATTTCTGACATTGGGAAATGGAAAGAGAACACGTTTAGGCTTAAGGTCATTGATATTATATGCCATATAGTCTCACGATGCAATTTAATTCAAAAATGTCACACTACACCTCACCACATTTAATATCTTACCTACTGTACTTTAGCCTTCATGTTGATAGCAGCTGGGCTTGGTATATGCGCACGCACACACGCACGCACACTTTACACTTCTACTGTGCTGTACATTCACACACAGAAAGCTGAATCAATCTCTTTCAGTGGCTTTACACACATAATCTGCTGCCGAGAGTCAGATGCACATGCACATACTGTACCGTACCGTACATGTTTTCACTCACATGCACATACTGTACTGTACCGTACATGTTTTCACCCACATGCACATCACAGTGTCACTCAGACTCTGGCTGCGGTCCATGAATTCTCCACTCCCTGCAGAATGACTTACATCCATCCTTAACCACTTCAACCCTCTGTTCTTATAGTAAACCGAACCTTTGAACCACTGTATTATTTTATGTATTCGCTAAAAAATAGCAGATATACAAGCGTGTATATAGTTTAACGTTTGTTCCCGTCTGTCACTGAGCAAATCGGCATACGATGTTATGTTATGGTATCGCGATGACGTAAGATGATAAGGGGTTGGGTAAAGCGCCCCTCACTTCACACGGGTGTGATTTGTTTTCTCACACACTATAGATATATATCTGGTTCAGAGCGTATAAGTGAGTAATAAACTCCAATGCCCTGAACCTATAGAGCTAACACACTCACAGACCAGTGTGCATCATTGTGAGTGTATACACAAACATGCACAATGATGAACATGCACACCACGCACACCAATGAATCGGTGAGCCAAAAAACACTGGGCCAAGAGAAAGAAAAAAAAGGGCCTGAATTGTTTCTGGGAAACACAATGTCATGTGAAAGACAATCTCTCTCTGGTTCACTTCAGTGTGATGATGTTGGTGGGCAACGGAACCCATGGGGCGATTTGTGTTCACACAATGCACAAGTTATACCATCCCGACCTGGACTTGAAACAAACCATTAACCAAACACAGACCCGGAGAGGCATGGTCACTTCAAAGGCTGGAAGGAACCATTTTGCTCTCTCTCTCTCTCGAAGTCTAGCTACTAAGCCTATAGCTACTAAGTCTAGCTACTAAGCCTATAACTACTAAGTCTAGCTACTGTACTAAGCTACCACACCAGTATGGTTCAGCCAGCGGAGCATCTGTCTGTCTACACTAGCATAGATATAAAGTCTAGATGGCTTAACCCATTTTGGGCCGGAACCCATTTTGGTGCTTTAGCTATTGAAAAATAGCAGACCTACAAGCTCATAGAGTGGCGCGCTACGAGCTTGTAGGTCTGCTATTTTTGAAAAATCGAAGAGCGACTGACATAGAAGACATTTTTAGAATCTGATCTCAGGTCAGAATGGAAAACTGTCAGGATGTAGAAGACATTTTCAGAATGGGTTCGGGGCTATACAGTATACAGTATGTTCAATGGCAGCTCAAACAAAAACAGTCATAACTCGCTCAAATCTTGGCGGATTTTATATGAACGTCGTATATAAAAGCATATGAGCATGCGGACGTCTCTGACGTTTATAACAAACCAATGCATTCTTCCTGCGCCTTCCTCCTGCTATATACTACCCCAGCAGCAATAGTGGGCTCTGTTATTTCTGCTCCCCATGGGGGGGGGGGGGGGTTGTTATTGTATATCTATCTCCCGGCTCTTAATGTTTAATCATTGTGTTTAATTGTGCCGTGTTTAAGTGTGGTTATAAGCCAGGCATCCTTTGTTTTCCAGTGAGGGAGAAATTCATAAAGGCAGCACAGAGTAAAATAAAAAAGTTAGTCAACAGTTAACATACTCTGCCCCAGAAGCAATAAGGCAGAACACCCACTCTTCGACTTTCTCAAAACCTGCACGCACTCTTTTGCTCACACATACAGTATATACTGTACACGTACCACATGTACAGTGAGCTCTCACAGTGCCGTGAACTCGCTCTGGTCAGTGAGTTGCCACCCTGGATCAGGGCAAAGGATGCACATCAGAAACACATTAGGGTCACGGGGGTGTGTGTGTGTGTGTGTGTGTGTGAGGGGATAACTGTCCCGTTGTACCCAATTAGGGCTTTGTCTTTGTCCTCATGTGCAAAAATCAATACAAAAGAGATTACGGAAAAGTTAAATCAATGATTGAACAATGCATGTATACTTGTATAGTTGACATTATAAAGGACGCAGAAGACATGTTACGAAAGAATCACCTGGCTCAGTGCTGTTGTGTTGTGTATAAGGCTGCAGGTCCCGGGGTGCCCGCTGGCCAAGCGGTCCAGGCGCATGCCATATATATATATACAAGGCTTTGGCCTGACAGCGCGTCGCGTGTTCGAGTCCCGTTCATGATGACCTTTGTGCATGTCTCTCTCTCCCCTTTTCTCTCTCCCTCTCTTTCCTGTCAGTCTTCACTTGATACAATCAATAAAAGGCAGAAAAGCCAAAAAACGAATCTTAAAAAGAGAACAAAAGGCTGCAGGTACCTTTAAACTCTGCATAATCACAATGCACAAGAACATTTCCAGAAAAAACAGGCCGGGAGATGAAGAAAACTTTTGCACCGCGATGTTTTTCCTCGCACGTATATCTACCTATCCAATACAGTACATCGATAACGATAATTTCACAATACACTGCGATAATCGATATATTGTAATTTCTATATTTAAAGTAATTTCATCTGATCATGCTATATGTAACTGCATGAAAAAAAAATGAAAAAAAACATATAAGGCAAAAATCTGGAATTATGCATTCTAAAATCATACAAGCTTTTATTTCTATAAGACGGGGTTGCTCTTTCTTGCGTCTCTTTGAAAATATGCTTGTGAGTTTAGAATTTTCAAAGAGCATCCCTTGAAGACTCAAAGTCCTGTTGCATAATATGAAATATGCGGTTCTCGACACGAAATGTGCACGCAGTGTCTGTCTTTGGGGGTGTCAAACTGAGACTGTAGGTCAGGCAGGCAGGCTCTTTTAGAGGCAACGTTCTCCTCCTCAGAATTACAAGAGACGGGTCAATTGAACAGATATATGTTTGCGATTGAAGAGGCCATCACATGAGAGGCAAACGGAATTGCTTAGTGACCGGTCGGCTGAAGGTCTCTCACTTTAGACTTGCGCGGTGCAGGGCTCTTGTCTAATCGAACTAATTCAAGATGCAATGAGTACACCAGCTCAATGCCAGATTAAAGGTGTGATAGAAACATCCTTAAACTGCTGGATTGCAGTTTTCTATCTCACCCTCTGATCCTCTTGACTAGAGATGTTGCGGTGCAGGCTGTGCCAAAGGACTCACAACTAGGATAAGGAGGAGAAATGGTGAAAGTGCAGTGGACACATTGTGGACACATTAGTGTCACCGTGTGCAGGGAGGCGCTGGCATTAACCCATTCCGACCTGAGATCAGATTCATTCCGAGGTTTCCACTGGACACACACTGGTCTGATTAACCCATTTCTGACCTGAGATCAGATTCTAAAAATGTCAGTCGTTCTTCGATTTTTCAAAAATGGCAGACCTGGCTACAAGCTGTTTCTGTATCAGTGGGGCTCAACCTTTTTCATGTCAAGTACCCCCAGAATTATCTCTATTGGGCCCACGGACCCCCACCATCTCAAAATATGTATAGTTCCAGTGTGTGTGGGTGGCTGGGTGGGTGTCTGGGTATGAGCACGAAAACAGCATGGTTGTTTTTCACCACCTGTGCGCAACCTAACACACACACAAACACACATATTAACTGTATATATGGTATGGTGATTTCGGGTGTGCCAGTACAGTACAGTACAGTGACAGTATAGTACAGTAGAGGGTACAGTAGACCCCCACATGGTAACTCTGTCATTTCTCAACCGTTTCGGCTGTGGGGCGGCTCGCCGGAATCGGGGCGGCACCCTGGGTGCGTTCCGGTGGGTCTGGAATCCCCCCCCCCCCCCCGGTGACCCCCACACGGAGTTGCACCACTTACTTCACACGGGTGTGATTTTTTTGGGAAACCGGGAAAGCATTAGTGGCATTTGCGTTGGCTATTCAAAAAATAGAACATCTACACGGGTTGTGAGCTTGTACCGTACTGCTTTTTTAAAAGAATCTTGAAAGTGTTGAATAATGTTTGATTACAATTCTTTTTTGAAGAACTACTGAATATAGAAGGCATTTGTAGAATGGGCTCCGGGTCTTAAAACAGTTTAAGTGCCATGGACGAGACGAGACGAGATGAATCCAATTATGCACTGATTGCCGAGGACGATAAGACGGATTGTTTTGAAAAAAGAAATCATATATATATTTTTTTTCTATCCATATTTTGAAAATTCCTCTAATCTGGTGTGCAGGTGATGACATGCACATGACATGCATAATAGAATGACATTTTCTTTCTTTTATTTATAATGGGCTAATTGGCAACGAAAGCCAAAACTGGTGACCACCAGGTGGCGCTGAAAGAGTTTTAATGGGATAAAGCCAGACAGTTACGCCTGGACAGCAATTAAATAGAATTAAGTACACCTGTGCCAGTGGAGAGACGCTGCTATAAATATTACTGGTGACAATTTCAAGACTGTGGGCTGCAGAGGCCCTGTCAGGTTACAAGATAACGAAAACTTAATTTGCGGTTTATAAAGAAGTGTCAAATCGAATTTAAAAGGTAACATTTTCAGACCATAATAAAAGCAGACCGAAAATCACAGATTCGACAAAAAACATCACAGAGTACGTGCTTCTAAAAAATGACACGTCTCGGGAGGTACAATGGAGGTTTTAAATGACACGACCAGGACTATACAAGACTGCATTCTGATTTATATTACAATAGACTCACTTTTTTTTTTTTTGCCTTACTCAAGAGAAATGGCCCTCCCCCTGCCTGACCCGAGATGTTCAAAGAGAGATTTAGAGCCAGCGGAGGAGGAACAGCGCAGGTGTGGCCCGTAATAATTAGCAGCTCAAAATGTCACCGTGGCCGAGGAGCGGCCAACTTAGTATGCAGGCTTTATGTCTCGACCTCGGGCTCTATCTGGGACACCACAGGAGGGCCAGACGCAGTGTCCGTTTCTGTTTTACATCTATATATGGAACTGTATGTGTGATGAATCAAACATGGACACAGCTATATGCCTGCAGGGATTTAATAAAAGAAAACCTCCACATACAGTATGTGATGTCCCCTGAGGGCATCCTTAGCCCTCATCCTTCCCAGAGGGCTCTGCATGGCCCTGGGGGGGGGGGGGGGGGGGGGGGCATGGCTAGGTGTATATCAATGCCCCCCAGGGATTCCTGTTGTAGGAATATACTCACATCTTGGAATAATCCGAGAGATGGGTCGGACCGCTGTCCTGCAATCAAGGCCGAAAGACTACACAAGTACTGTGGGGAGTTGCTTACAATAAATCAGATTATACACAAGGCAGCTGTTTCAGAACGGAATCAGTGTGCCCGCCGCTATACGGATTAATGTGCAATGCATTCTCTTCCTCTGGCCATGTTGGTGTTGTGAAGGCTGTGAGCGGAGCCTTGGAGGATCAAACGGTTTGACGTTGGCATGTCTGACGTGTATAGCTCTGTGTGTAGTGTAGTGGCGTGCTATCTAGCCCATTTTGACCATATGGCAACGATTCTGCAAAATGTCTTCTTGGGGAAAAAAAGCTATGTTTTTCTATACGTCAGTCGTTCTCAAACACTTTCATGTCACTTTTCACGATTCTTCAAAGAAACAGCAGACCTACAAGCTCCTAGCGCGCCACAGCTTGTAGGTGTGCTATTTTTCAATAGCTAAAGCACGACATAATGCCAACACCAAAAGGGGTTCTTCTTCCCGACCAAAATGGGCTAGGAGTGGAGCTCCGCAGAATAGACTCCACTCAGGTTTCCACTCACAGCTTTCATGATTAGGTTCCCCACGGTTTCCCAGGAAAGATAACGCTTGCGAGGGATAAGCCCTTTGCATGGTGGGGAGTATATACTGCATGGGGAGCGGCGGAGGGGAGGAGGGGCTATGGGGGGAAGGAGAGCCACTCCCCCCAGTGAGCATGTAATGTCGTCGTCAAGGCCACAGATACACCTTTGCAGAGGACCGGGAGAATTGAAGGTTGACGCTTCTCTGTCTCTCCCATCATTTCGTATAGCATGGGGCTCCACAGAGAACTCTTCCTGTGTACTGTATTAGTTGGGCCTCACACCCCCCCTTTTTCTTTCTTTCTGTTTCTTTCTTTCTCTTTCTGTCTCCCTTTCTTTCTTTCTTTCTTTCTACATGTTTAAGTCTGCCATACATTGGCAACTGGCGGCCTGGGGGGGACCACATGCACGTAATTATATTATTGATATCAGCTGCGTTACAATTCCAAACTTTGCCTTTTTTATGTCCAATGTATTTGTATTTAAGTTCAGAAAGATAACATATAGGTATAACTAAATTAAAACGAAAATTAAATCAAAATGTCACTAAATAAAAAATAGCATAATTATATTCTGGATTCAAATAAATTAATAAACAAACAAACACATACATAAATAAATAAGTCACACTGCAACACGTTTTGAGCTTGTATATATATCGGCTATTTCTGCTACTTGTGTGACAGAGAATGACAGTAGTGTATTATTACGAAAAAATCACACCCGTGTGAACTGAGTGGTGCAACTCCCCATCTCCTCTCCCTCTTTCTCTCCCTCTCCCTCCCTCCCCCTCTCTCCCCCTCTCTCTCTCTCTCTCTCTCTCTCTCATTAGCAGGCAACAGAGCAGCACTATCCCTCTCTCCGTTTCTGGCACAACAGCGCCCCCTACTGGTACAAATAGTCATATACTGGTGCTCAGATACACACAGGTAGGTACACACGGACATTGCTGGTTGTAGAAGTGGTTGCACCACTCGGAAATAAGAGAGATAAGAGGTTTCTGCTCGACAGTATGCAATGCTGGCCCATCTGGAGTGAGTGTGCATAGAAATACAGTTGCCCTTTCCATCATCAAAGTTGCCCACCCCTCTGTGTACACAATGCATCATAAAGGTTATACCACTTCACTGTCATTATGTCACAGCGTCCCATTCAGTCCCTGCAATATCCCATTGAATCCTGGCGTCCATCATGGAAGAGAGTTTGGCTGCAGGGTTAGCCGCAGCTGCAAAACATAAACCCCCCTTTTTTTGTTGCTATATAACAGTATAAAGTGAGAGATGTGTAAATGGCCCCCTTGCATGCTCCGCTGGTTTGTGGTACAGTGTGCAGGCATAGCCAGGGCTGGTGCACCATGTCTCTGTCCCGGGGCACGTACTACTGTACAGTACAGTACGACATCCATGTTATAGTGCTAAATTGACAAAGCAACTGGATGCGACAGCAGAAGTCGTCAAATTGCATTTTGTGGGATCTCTGTGTTGGGGTCGGGTTTTCGTGTGTGTGTGTGCGTGTGTCAGTGTGTGTGTGCGTGTGCCTGTGTGCGTGTGTGTGCCTGTGCCTGTGTGTGTGTGTGTGTCTGAGTTGTTTTCACCTTCTCGTCTCCCTCAGCGAGTCACAATCAGATCAGTGTTCAATTTGAACTGATATGATTTATTGACGATTACCACGTTACCTCCTCGTTGGGGCGAAGATGGAAGAGAGAGGCCTGATGTGATGTTGTGTGTACGACTCGGCTCGGCCTCCGGGGGACGTACGGATGGCGCTCGGATAGATTGCACTGGTGGCGAGATCTATCCTGCACCGTTGTCTCAGCTATAGTGCATAATCATTGCCGTTTATGTCGTTTCCGCCCGTGCGATATGATATGATGAACACAGTTTGTGTTCATCTTTATACGGTCGCGAGATTGACTGTAAAGATGTGTGTTCATCAAGAGCCGATGTTTTCATCAGTGTCATTTTGGGCCATTTGTGCCGTCCTCGAATTCACACGCCGAGATATTACACACGCGACGGCGATGACTGTATTAGCGTATAGCCACTTTGGTTGTGTCTACGTGTACGATCATCATTTTGTCGAGCTTGAAATGTTTGCCGCCCGCAGCGTTTGAGAAATTCATAATTGCACAACCTGCAGTTAGGGCTATTAACGGTGCATGCCACACCATAGGATGAATTCATTAAAGACGGAATAATAATTGCTTCATCTCAGGAAATTGTCCACAAAACCCTCTACGGCTTTGCACAGGAGACATTAATGTCTCTCGATCTGGCAGGATGCCCACATGGTCATGGGGGCCAATGCATTCATTGATTGCATGTGAGGGACAAGTGAAACAGAGACGATCAAGTGTCCCCGTTTACCTTTGTCCCGTCCTGCTTTAACTATACCTATAGGTCCCACTTTTGGGCATGCGCCATTTAGAATAATTTGAAAAAAATGTGCTGAAGCACTGAGAAAACTGTTGCGCCTTTCCTTCGTCCTTTTCAAACTCGACTACGGTAGCGGCGGTCTCAAAAACAGAAGGTAAACTTTGACAGGAAAAGACTCGCTCACCGTATAGTAAAAGAAGTAAAACTCCTTAGACAGAGACTCGGAAAAATATTTTTTTATTTTATTTTACCATGCTCTTATGGTGCTCTGTGCTCATGGTGCGATTAAAAAGCCCACGTTTCGGTCCTCAGACCTTCGTCAGTGCTGTATAATTTTCACAGACAAAGACCTTGCTCCAAAACAATACAGCTCAGGTGCTGAGAATTACTAATTGATTGTGGGCGTGGACAAAACTGTGCTGAAAAAAGGGATGCTCAGTTGACACCCAGTGGTAAAGTATACCTGCTGCCCACAACCTCGTCCGGTGGTCGCACCGTAACATATAGCTCGCGTCACCAGGCTTTCCACCGCAGAGGAAAGCCTGCTCTGTGTTCCAAAATCGCCGTGTGAACCGGTCTGGAGCGGCTGGTAATTGACGTCATGTTGTAGTCTTGTTTCATGGTAGTCATTGTAGTCTTGTTACTCATCAGGCAGGAAACCACAAGGCTTGTCGTGGTCACCTGGCAGATTCAGACTACAAATCATTGACTGTACAACATGACGAGAAAGTTACCATCTGCTCCCGACCGGATCATAAACCCGAAATGGAATGCTGCCCGGGCTAAATACACCGTTGTGCATTGGGCTTCGTCAAGCGTCTATTACGAACACAATTTGCCTTCGTTTGGGAGGAGGGAGGGAAGTCATGTAATTTGCGTATAATACACGTACTCCGACAGGCCGGGCGGCACCTGTCAGTGGGAGGCTCCTCACCCTCCTCCTGATTGGGGGTTCCTCACTGGCAGGTGATGGACAGTATGGATAATAGAAAATGACAACACAAAAACAATGTGTGGGGGGGGGAGGAATCAATTGCCATGGGAGAAAACGGGGGGGGGGGGGGAAAGCTAACGTAAAATTGAAAAATGACAAGAAGGCTCACAACACGTTGTGATATGACACAATGACACACAAGTATAGAGCGCTTAAAGGGGCTGTGCTTGTCTGTCTCGTTGTTTAAACTCCGCCCAAGCAAGCGCCGCTCTGGAGACAGAGAGAGAGAGAGAGAGAGAGGCAGAGAGAGAGAGAGAGAGAGGCAGAGAGCTACGTGGAAACGTCAGAGCCTTATGGGCAGGTCCTGGAAGGGAGATACTTCCCTAATGACCTATAGTAGGCCAACGCAGCGCACCTGCGCTCATTGACACACCTCAGTATGAAAGGAAGAACTCTTCTGCCTTGCACCAACAGATCCACTCTCCAGAGACAAGGCGAGGCTGCGGGCAGGTAAGACAATTAAGACAACCACTATTTATTCGATGTTATATTATGAAATCCGTATGCCGACAGCGAACTCTCTCGGTATCTCACTCATTATACCCGGGACGTGCTCCCTGGTCGACAGGCGCGTGCACTAGACCGGCTATTAAGTGAATATTCAAATATTCGGAAGGAAATCGAGTACACGGATATGGAAAAGGAGTAGAAAAAATACGACCCTAGTACAGGGCTTACAACGAAGAAGTACAAATACTCGAGTACAGGCTGATTAGATATACTAAAACCGTTCTAAAAACCTGCCCTCAGCGCATTTATTGACATTGATTCAGCTACCTCGTTATCTCACCTGTTAAGCTATAAAGGGCCTAATCTAAACCTGTACTTACCTCATATATACTCACTTCTGGAATCCATTGCAGGAGTACTTATACCCAAATGTGTGAATCTGTGAATGTAATCCATATACTGTACCTACCGATGACGATACCTTGGAAATTAACTTGGTTAATTAAAAATTATAGTTAAAAATTAACTTGACTGCATTCCCCTGCACAAAGAAAGAGGGAAAAGTTCATTTCTGTCCTGCATTAATGATCAATAGATGCCTTTGTGAATAGGCAATACCTTGACTTCCGCTCCCGAGTTGAGTATCAGTCGCCGCAGGGTATTTAACTTTAAAACGTTTCTGAGGTCTACTCGGATATCTACTCTGTCTGGACCTCACCCTGCAGGCAGTCTTTTTGTTCAATATTTAGATATCTTATTTCCACTTGATCAGGCATGCCTCTCTCGTACAAAAGCCCATTCAACTTCAAACTTGATGTTAACCATGTTAGCCAGATATTTTATTTGATGTTAGAAGATAAATACATTAAAATATCTATATTTTACCTGGTTCGGGTGACAATATCAGTAACCGGATGCAGGGATGTGTGTTTTCATTCTAGTCTAACATGTAGGCCTATATATACGTGGAGTTTGAAGTTGGGTGAGCTTATGGAGGTGGTACGTCTGGTATGTTTGATGAAATGAATCAATAATTCTGAATACAGCACCTTAAAAAACAGTCTGAGCTGCACACAAAAGACAGTAGGTAGATGTGAAAATGAACCCAGAAGTATTTTAAATGTACACACAGCTAGTGTGAGTGCGTGAAGTGATTGTGTGTGTTTGTGTGTGTGTGTGTGTGTGTGTGTGTGTGTGTGCGCTCTGTGAAGCATGAAGACCTTTCTGAATATCGGGTCAGCTAACAATCTCACTGATACACAGACCTGGTTTCATATTGGTCCTCCTCACACTGTCCCCCAAATTGAGACCAGAGATAATTGAAAACACTGCCTGAAGCAGTTTACAGTGTCACAACCATTCCACACTCATACAAAGAGAGAGGGAGAGAGAGAGAGAGAGAGAGAGTATCTGGAAGATGCAAGCGTGACCACTTTCAATCTGGTGTTGCTATTTTGGGTAGCCTGATTATCTGAGCGGGCAGAGTTTATTGTCTCGAGCACGGCTATATTTTGGGCATATCATCGATAGGCAAACGCTTTTCAAAACAAAATCGCACAACATCCACAACAACGGCCAAGCTACACCAGGCTTTTCAGTGCACGTTTACGCGTATTATATACGCACACACGCGCACAAGCACTACAGAGGTCCAGTTATATTTTAAGTGCGCGTACGTGGGGCTCTCGCGTGTGCGCGTATATATAACGCCGCGCGGAAAGCCTGGTGTATAGCTCGGCACACACAGGGTTAAACTTTCCTTTTTTATACCAAAGCATTTTTATAGGCTTTCTGTTCCTGTTCTGATGTTTTTAATGGTGTGTTGACTGCAGTGTTGTTTCTTTAGATTTTATTAATTTGCTGTAGCACTTTGAGATTCTCACGAGTATAAAGTGCGTTATAAAGATCCATTGTTATTTTATCAAGCGTGTTTGGCATTGATTGATCAATGATTGATTGATTGAATACTTTACTAACAGTTTGCAAATAGTACAGTGGTACGAATATACAATGGCACAGTGGCACTAAACAACAAATATATATATATATATATATAACAACAAAGACCACAAGCTTTCCTCAAGCACTGCATAAGGGGCGAGCTGTATAACGTTGCCTCGACTTGCCTGCTGTTTATGCAAATCCACTTCCTATTAATTGCAGCCGATTACCATGGATAATGGGACCTATTATACCGCTCATTGTGGTAATAAGCCCTATAATAACATGTTCGCCAGTAAAAACCCTCCCGCATTGCACATTTTACCGTCCCCCGTCCACTACACTGGTCTGTATATAAAGCTATCATCACACACACAGTGAAATAAAGCACGTAAAAAATATTTCACGTCCCACATTTTTTGTTAGGTCAAGTCCCAATCTGCACGCTGTGTGAAATGGTGTGAAAGGACAGCGCTTTATGAATCCATGCGAACAGTCCCACTACTGTACCTCCATCTATTTTTCAATATCAGCATGGCTGTGTGGCCTGAAGTACTCTTCATGAATACTTTGGTCCACTCCATTGAGACAGGGAAGGAAAAGACAATCTGAATTCACAGTATGGTTGCCGCATATACGGTATACAGTATACTGTAGCTGCAAGCATGCATAAGAAAGGATGCAGTAACATTTGACTGCTCAATTAATTTTAAAGCTTTTTACACTATTAACCCATTCTGGGCGGGAACCCCTGTTGGGCGTTAGCATTATGCTATGCTTTTAGCTATTGAAAAATAGCAGATCTACAAGCTCATAGCTTGTATAGGTCTGCTATTTTTGAAAAGTCGTAAAAGTGGGGTGCAAATCTTTGAATATATATTTCCGAGCAAAAAAATAAAAATAAAATATTGGCTTCTGCGTGGGGGGGGGGGGGGGGGGGGGTCCCTGGAACTACATATTTTGATATGGGGGTCCGTGGCCCAATAGAGATACTTCTGGGGGTCCTTGACATGAAAAAGGTTGAGCACCACTGACATAGAAACATGCAGTTTTTTCTGAAAATGTTAAGGATTTGGAAGCATTCTTTTTTTTTAATCGACCCCATGCAGTCCAAAATGGGTTAAGCACAATTTATCCAGCGGCTATTACGTCCTTGCGTCCTTCTCTCTGCTTTGCTTGTCTTGGATATTTCCGTTGCACTATAGCAAAGCTCCCCGGGTATTATAATCTCATTCTTTTGAATTAATACAGTTGAATTTTTTCCAGACTGTTTGTTTGCTGAGTGTGACTGCAGCAGACATCTAAAGGCATAAATGACTACAGCGCTGCTGCTGCTGCCGCCACTACTGCTGCTAGTAGTACTGTACTATCCATTCAATTCTGACCTGAGATCAGATTCTAAAAATGACAGTTTGAAAATGACAGTCGTTCTTTGATTTTTCAAAAATAGCAGACCTACAAGCTCGTAGCGCGCCACTCGGTGGCGCGCAATGAGCTTGTAGATCTGCTATTTTTCAATAGCTAAAGCATAACGTAATGCTAACGCCAAAAGGGGTTCCCAGTACCCAAAATGGGTTAAGCAGTAAGACGCCTGAGGACCTAGGTTGCATGCAGGCATCTGCCTATAGGTGACAGCAGACTGCATGGGGGGGGGGGGGGGTCAGATCAACATATGGAATTAATTCTGTACTGGCCATATATGGAGCATGTCTTGAGTGTACAGGGTTTGATGAGGTCAGATCAACATGAGAACAGGTCAGCTCCACATGAGATTGCTTTATTTGTCATTTTTTTCCAACTGCAGCAGCAGAAAGAAACGAAATTATGTTTCTCCTAGTTAAAAAAAAAGACTCATACAAGAATAAACATATATCAAATGCAAAGCTGCAAAGCTCTCCGAGTATAATCTCATTCTCGTGAATTAATACAGTTGGATTTTCCAGACCGTTGTGTTTGCTGAGTGTGACTGCAGCAGACATCTAAAAAGGCATAAATGACTACAGCGCTGCTGCTATATCAACCAGTAAGACGCCTGAGGCAGCGGTGGCCGAACGGTTTATTTTGCGGAGCGGTCTTGATACCGCAAAGGTCGCCAGTTCGAATCCCCGGACCGGCACGTTAAAATGACCACCGCTGAGGTGCCCTTGAGCAAGGCATTGGACCCCTACCATGAGATGTTCTATGAGCAGGGTGTGGCTGTAAACAAGCATCTCGAGCTTAGTCCACTTCCCTGGGTAAGCGAAGAACTTTGCTTTGCTTTGCTGAGGACCTAGGTTGCATGCAGGCATCCGCCTAGGTGACAGCAGGCCGTTGGGCGAGCGCTGGGAACTTTGGGTCAGGTCAAAATATGGAATGAAGTGAATAGTCGCTATATGTAACAGGTCCCGCGAAAGTTAATTATTTCACCAAAGACATACATTTTGCAACCGGCGATCATATCGTTTATAGAAATGAGCCTCAAATCAAGCTTGTTTTGATCCAAAACTGATATAATCAGAGATAGACAGCATACAGTAAGCCAGTGGACATTTCACTTCCGTTTTTATTTAATCTTTTCTGTTTTATTTTTTCGCCTTTATTTTATATTTTTTATGGAGAGACAGACAGTAGGCTGTCAGGAAATGGGGAGAGAGATGAGAGGGGGGGGACATGCAGTAAAGGCCGTCGGGATCGGGAGTCGAACCTGCGGCACACTGCCAGACTGGATTACCAGCCACGGTGCCTGGACCGCTGAGTCACGGCCCAGGCTCCTTTCTGTTTTTTTCCATTGTGCCGTAATCGAGTGTCACGAGCACGTAGGGAACAGTTGGGAACCGTAATACAATTTAGGCATTTAGCAGACGCTCTTAATCAAAACACAATGTCGGCGACTAGGGTGTTTGGACCAGAAGGTGTCAAAAGTCGATCTAGGCAGTGATAACTCGAGTTAGTTTGATTTGTGTCGGGCGCGAGCCCCTCCTATATATTCTGCTATAGTGTAGATTTCCGTCTTACACAAACATTACATTTCCATTGACAATGAATGGAGAATTTACGTCGTATGTGGATGAACAAATCGGCTATTTCTGTCCTACACAAAGATTACATTTCCATTGACAATGAATGGATGATGCACGCTGATAAGAGCGCCACTCACTTCACACGGGTGTGATTTTTTTCAATGGCTACTCTGGGGAACCGTAGAGGTTAAGCGTTAGAGGAAGCGTTAATAATGAAAGCAAGACTGAGGTCATAGTGTTTGGGCCGCCCTATAGTGGCCCCCTGCAGCCTTACGTGAAACCGGTTGTCTCAAACCCATGGCGTAAAATGTGATAATGCGCTCAAACTTGACGAGCAGATAGATGCTGTGGTCAGATACAGCTTTTACCACCTGAGGCTTTTAGCTAAAATCAAGGCTGTATACTTTCCTTTGGTGATTTTGAGCGCGTTATTCATGCCTTTATCACCACGCGCTGTTCTGGCGTCACTACACTGGCTCCCTGTGCATTTCAGAATTGACTTGAAAATCGTATTATTTGTCTTTAAAGCACTGAACGGTTTGGCACCTCAGTATTTGGCGTATCTTATTGAGGTGTATTATAATCCCCCCCAAGGTCACTGCGATCCGCAGGCCAGCTAGACCGTAAAAATCACACCCGTGTGAACTGAGTGGTGCAGCTCCCCCCCATCTCTCTCTCTCTCTCTCATTAGCAGGCAACATTGCAGCACTATCTATCTCTCTGTTTCTGGCGCCCCCTACTGGTACCCTATAGTCATATACTCGTGCTCATGGCCACATACTGTAGGTAGCTACATACATATAGGTGTACACGGACATTGCTGGTTGTAGGAGTGGTTGCACCACTCAAAAATGAAGACCGCTTAAAGACCAGAGGGGATAGAGCCTTTTCCATCACATAGCCCCCAAATTAGGGAATGCGCTCCCCCCCCCCCCACAATGTCAAACTGGCCCCCTCCATTGAGACCTTTAAATCCCACCTAAAGACCCACCTCTACACCTTGGCTTTCAACCCCGGTTGAGTTTCTATGGTCCATGTTTTGTATTCTTCGTATGTTTGCCTGTCGTCCTCTGTGTTCAGCTACAGTGTATTTAGTTTTATTCTTCCGTTAGAGCACTTTGTAAACTCTGGAGTTGTAAAAATGTGCTTTATAAATAAAGTGGATTGGATTGGATTGGATTCACTACCCTTTTTGCTATATTATTTTAATGTTTGATTTCTTTTTCCCTTCCTTTATTGCTCGGTAAAGCACTTTGAGCTGCATTTCATGTGATGACAGGTGCTATAGAAATGAAGTTATCATTATTATTATTATTATATTATGTGCTTTTTAATAAATATTATACTGTATTATAAGCATATTATAAGGCATTAAAATATTTATATTATATCATTATAATGTATTATACTGTATATAGACATGGGCTTCTTAATAGTGTTACCATAGTGCTTAATATTTTATCACACACACACACACACACACACACACACACACACACACACACACACACACACACACACACACACACACACAGGCCTATATAATTTATATATGAACTGTTTTATAGTGAATTTCACTCAAGCGTTCAATTCGTTATTTTAGTTCCATCTCTAAGCCTATAGCCTACTTTCTCTCTACTGCCATGAATTGTGGGTACTCTCGACTCAATGGCCCCCGTCGTAATTGGCAGTTGTGGGACTTATTCCAGGTGGTGAGTAATGTTTTTGGAAAAACAGAAACCCATGAAACCATGTTCAGCTGTTTCTGTGCTGTCAAACATTCTGGATGTGCAACAACTTCTAGAAGCCGGCTGCAAGCCCAAATACATTCTCCGACTGGAGGCTCGGGGATATAAGAGGCTGCTGGAACAAAAGCCTTGTCGCCTCACTAGGGTTCAGGTTTGGTTCACGGACCGTTCATGTCGCTTACTCTCTGCTGCTGTTCTTCCCTGTCACTCTTCACTGTGCAAAATGTCTAGTGCCCCCCCCCAAAAAAAGAAGGTAAAATACAACATTGGACTCTTGATATCTTATGTTTTGCTTCTTGTCCTCTTTTCCTGCCAATTCTATGGCCTCTTCCGATTCTAAATTACCAGTTGGGGGATACAGCTCTATATCCACGGCCGCGCTTGCCTTCCAAATGACTTGGATGCTGTCGTGGACCACATGGCTGGCAGAAGGACTGTAAACAAATCAGCTCAGCTCCAAAGCCTTCCACTCACTCCATCGACACAAAAACACAATAACCCATTCTGACCCGAGATCAGATTCTAAAAAAATGTCTATTACACCCTGACAGTTTCATCATTAACCCATTCCGACCCGAGGTCAGATTCTAACAGTGTCTTTCGATTTTTCAAAAATAGCAGATCTACGAGCTCGTAGCGCGCGCTATGAGCTTGTAGATCTGCTATTTTTCAATAGCTAAAGCGTAACGTAATGCTAACACTAAAACGGGTTCCCGCCCCAAAATGGGATAAACGCAATTTATATCAAACAATTTGGAAACATTCCCTGCTCTTTAAGAGTTTGACTCGCAGATACTTCAATTTTATACAGATTATAAATGCAAAACCATTGTTTTTAATTAAACCACAATGAAACCGGAGTATCCCCGTTTCTGGGCATGTCGTTAATGACATGCCCACACAGATGCACAGCGGCCATATTGGCAGGAAATTGGGCTGCGTCCTTACTTACTTCACAGTCATTACCAATGATACTAATTAAAGCTTTGTTTCCGTTTAATGTAGCAAAGCCAACATGCTTGAAGATCGGCTATTTTTGGTTAAGAGATGTGTGGCCCTATCTTGCCTTACCCCTTATCCCTAAACTTTACTAGCCACATTTTACTATATTGAAAGACATTAAAACATCGGTCAACTAGCCAATCCACATCGCACATTGTGAGCTTAATTGTAGATCAGCTATTTGAACTATTCTAAAAATGAATTTCACATTAGTCAAACAATGGCAAAAAAGTGGGATAAGGTGGCGCAAAAAAAAAGGGTCCTTAGTGTAGACCAGGGGTTCTCAACCTGGGGATCGCGACCCCTCGAGCTGTGCTTTAAAAATGTCTACAGAGTCTGCCTGTCGAAGGTACAGTGCGAGTTTGTTCCATGCCGTCGGCCCGTAGAAGCAAAAAGCTGCTTCCCCGTATTTTTTTGTTGCCATTTTGTTAGGCAAAGCGAGCAGGCCAGCAGTGGAAGACCTTAGGGGGGCGGTTTGGGACATATTTAGGCAGGCAGTCATGTAGGTAGGAAGGTGCGAGACCATTGAGAGCTTTATACACAAGTAAAATCATTTTAAAATCAATCCTAAAAACAACCGAAGGCCAGTGCAGTGAAGCCAAAACTGGAGTAATAATTTTATGTTCTCTCATCTTAGTTCTAGTTAAAACTCTGGCTGCTGCATTTTGGACAAGTTGTAATCTGTCAGTTGTTTTATTAGGCAGTCCAGAAAAAAGTGCATTGCAGTAATTAAGCCGAGAAAAAACAAAGGCGTGGATTAGTTTCTACGTGGTTCAAATCCCAGCGGTCCGGTGCGGGAAAGGGATTTCTACGTTTACCATTTGTAACCCTTCTTTTCCTTTTGTTGGCTATGGTTTAGGTAGAGGGTTCATTTGCATTTAGGTTAGGGATAGTTCATTTTGTTTGTTTCTCAGGGTTGCACCCATACAGCCATTTTTGGTCATTGTATAAGTTAAATAACATCATCTTTACGTTCTGTAACGGACGGCTCAATTGGACAAACTAAAAAGCTGTTAAGATTGCCACATTTCTTAGAATCTCTGCGGTGAGCATTGACCTGGAAGAGGCCAGACAAACCAAGTATTACACAGTGGTTCAGGGAATTGTCTTTATGTTTACCTTTGGAAAAGATTGCATACATTCTTAAGGACAAACAAGAAAAGTTTCAGGAGGTGTGGGGACGTTTTATAAGTTACATAAACATAAAGAACAACAATTTGTCACATTTAATGGATGGAGCTGAAGAGGAGTAGTGCTGTTGTTTTTTTGTTGTTTTGGTTATTGTTTTGCTTTCTTTATACCAGTAATTGTTCATTGTTGTTTTTTTGTATGTTTGTATGTAAAAAAGGAAAATAAATACATTGTTGGGGGAGGATGAAGCGGAGGCTAAAGATTCTTCCCTGGGTCTCGCCAGGAGTGCTGGCCTGCCGGATAAAAGAAAAAGGCTGGGGTGGTTCTGGGGAACTAGCGATAACCCTTTGGGGGGGGGGGGGGGGGGTGTGAGTCCTGATAGGGCGCCTGCTGCGATGCCTGCTCCCCCCTGGGCCTGATGAGATGACACAGCCACGCGGGAGAGAGAAATGCCGGTCCGGGCGGAGCGCAGTGCTCCTGCTCTAAGCCCACCACCACCCAGAGATTGCCTTTGCTTGGTCCCGTATATATATGCTGCAGAGCAGGTGAGAAAAGTAAATGCTATTTTTCAGCATTTATGTTGAAGGTGTTTGCTGCCAACGAGAAGATTGCGGGGCCTAAACCCGTGAGGAGCTTGTTGTGCTAAAATGATGGTGCAGAAAATCGAGTCATATATAGCTATATACTGTCGCCCTCCGTTCAGTTGTGCTGGTGGTATCGCACTGATTTTGACACGACACTGCACATTGTTGGGTTAGTTCCCATTGTTCGTGAGTATACCGAGGTGGATTCGTACTTTAATGCGTGGAAGGGTTAACTTAATTTATTTTGTCTTGGGCCATGTATACTGCCTTGGTTCTGTATACCTCGCTCATCTTAATTCGCTTCCTGGTATGCGACAAATGTTCCTTTTTGACCCACTCGGTACGTTGGTTCAGTTGTCATGTATATTTGACTAATTCAGTGATTGTGTGTGCAATCAATTCAGTGATTGTATCTTCATTCATTCAACCAATTCAGTGAGTGTGTGTGTGTAATCAATTCAGTGATTGTATCTTTCTTCAATCAATTCAGTGATTGTGTGTGCAAAGTGCAGGGGGGGGCGTCTTGTGTTAATAGCTGTTCCCTCACTAGAGTATATAGTTGCGGCTATAACTCTGATGCCCAGGCTACACGTACATGGATCTTTTGCAAAACGGATTATTTCCGTCCTCAGTTTCAGAAAACAATCCCTGCCCATACGACAGAGATATCCATGTCCGCACACAAACGCAGAAATGCATTTAACACAGGGTATATTTACACTCATGAGGTGCCAATGCCAATCATATTTTTTTAATGAAGGAATAAGTATACCACATTTTAAAAAGCCACCTAAATTGTGAGTGGAAGTGGAACGTGTTTCTTCCATCGTCTGTCAGCATGTCACACAATATGTGCGTAAATCTCCAAATCCCGACTCTGCGCCCATTGTTACCAAAATAGGAGAGAGATGTGCCATATGCGCACGGCGACCCTCTGTATACTTTCTTCTCACCAACTACGCTATTTGATGCCATTCCATTCACACCTCTCTCTCTCTCTCTCTCTCTCTCCTCGCATGACCATGACCATGAAATGGAGAGCAAAATACAGCACGATATAGTTTCACATGCGGCTATACATGCACACACCACGCGTAGACTTGTTTGTGTGTAGGCTACTGCGCAATGGCATTTGGCCCGGGTCCTTATTGGTATAGGTTAATATCCACAGTTTATCTGCAGTTGATGCAACATATGATACGTTTTAAAGTTGTTAACAAACAGTGATATATAAACATGAACAATCGGATTGATATCCATGTAGTCTCCATGCAGCCACACGCTGCATTTCTCACCTAATTATAGTAAGAATGATATGTGCTAATAAGCGGTGACGTTATCGTTTCTCAAAAGCTCCGTCTCGCAGGACTACACAGCGAGTTGAGAGAACGTATTTCTCCGACACTTATTTCAGACATGCTCTAGTACTATGTGAAGAGTCTGCCTGTGAAATGTAACTCATTTTGGATTAAAAAAAAAAAGGTTTTCTCCTCTGGTGAAAAGCTGGAGGTTGCGCGATGGCAGGCTCTGTCAAATCTGGTCACATATGCTCTAGTCTAGGCCTAAGTAACCTAGGTCTAAACCACCTATAGTGAAAAAGCCCCTTGGGGCAAAGAACTAGAAGATATTACCCCCCTTACGCTCTTGTAGCAACTTGCAGGACTGCGCGAGCCACTGAAGGCTCCGTTACTGAAACTAAGACAAAAAATGTTCCAGGTGACTAAAATGTGACTAAAACTAAATGGAGTTTCAGTCCAAAGACTAAACTAAAATAGAAATTTGCTGCCAAAAACAACGCTGCTCCACATTCCACTGGGACGGCCTGACCTTATAGCGACAGGCTTCCCTTTTGGCCTTTGTGCCCCGAGCCACAAACCCCTGAGTCACTTTCCTGAAGGACCTGGTCCTGACCATGTACGTATATACACACGTATTGCCCTGACTGGGAAAAGCAAAAAGGAGGAGGTTTAAAACCCATTCTGACCTGAGATCACATTCTAAAAAAATGTCTTCTACATCCTGACAGTTCTCTGAAAAAGCTATGTTTCTGTGTCAGTCGTTCTTTCGATTTTTCAAAAATAGCAGACCTACAAGCTCGTATAGCGCGCCACTCGGTGCTATGAGCTTGTAGATCTGCTATTTTTCAATAGCTAAAGCATAACGTAATGCTAACACCACCCAAAATGGGTTTAAAGGATCTCAGGTCCACTGGCACAATTAAAGGCTGGGTTCGATCTTACCTAGTGACCCTAGTAGTCCCTCCAATCTTTGTGAGATGTGTGTAGACACCTTTGACTTTACAAACACATTGGTGAAGAAATGTATTGGTGAGGAGTTGATTCCCAGATTGAACATTGTTCCGATGATATTCCCTAACTAAGCAGAAGGCATAAAGGGCTCGTCCGTTGCTCCACAGGGACAACTTTACATCAGAGAAAATAATATCTGGCCAGTGGCCAGATATTATTTTCTCTGGCCAGTGGCCACTTCAAGAGAGACTATAAGACCACCCAAATAAAAATAATACTGGAGCACTCGACTGGTCCGTATACGTTTTATTATCGTTTTGTAGGGGTGACTGACGTTTTGACTTTCTTCTTCTTGGGTCAAAAACTATTTGTCTCCAACTAGTTACGTTAGCTGGTTGTCATTAACCTGGCTTGTGAACTACATATACTTAAAGAACTGCGATTCCCTTCGGTCACACTTTTCACACAATTCCCGGACATTAATTTTGTTTCAGGGGGAGAACTTTTCCGTTGCTGTGTTTGGACGTTCTATTCCGACTCCCCAGAAAATATTAATGGTCATTATAATCCTATGAAAAGAATGCTGACTGCTTGTGGATTCATTTATTTGTGTCGTGTCATGGTTCTTGGTTTTTCCATGCCGTAAGGTGATACTTTTACTCTTTTACTCCTTAAGTATTGTAACTTTTCCTCTAAAGTTATTTATCCTTAAAAAGGTTATTAATATAGGATTACAGTTTTATAAGTTTAACATTATAACATTTAATATTTATTTGGTTTAAAAGGCTATACATGGCCAGTACAATAGATACATTTTGACTTGAGTACTTTTACTCTATTACATTCTTACAATTCTCTCCTCACCAGGGACTCCTCCAGAGTCCTGACTAAGATTTATTAGCTTCTAATTCAAAGGTTATCTCAGTAATTTACGGCTTTGTATGCCGAAATGGTTTTAGTATTCACTTAGTTTCTAAAGCAGCGAGGCTTGCGTTTTAATTCGGACATTATGGTGTTGGGCTATTAATATTCATAATTAGTAAATATGTATTCTCAATTTACATAACAGAAATGGCCTTTCCTCGCCGTCTCTAACAATTGGTATCTTTCTCACCGGAATTTATTTCTAACAGATGCCTCTCGAGCGTCTCCCTAGGGAGGTCCTCGAGGCGCCCACTGGATGAGATGGAGGGATTACACATAGACTCACTCGCCTTGGAACGCTTAAGACGTCTGGAGCTCTATGGTGGAGCTGTTGCCCCCACGACCCGACTACGGATAAGCGGTTGAAGATGGATGGATGGAGAATCAACTGTTATTTACTGTCACATCACAGCTCCATTGTTTTTGATATTTTCAGAAAGAGAAAAATATAAGGAAAATAAACACTGAACTCTAAACATCACGGAGAGGCACAACATATTGCACAATCAAACAAGCTGGTACAGTGTGTACATTAGGTTAAACATAGCTGCAGGCATGCACATGATATTTGACATTAATCCCTAAAGTCAACCATACCAGCCCTGACGGAAAAGGTTAGTCCTTTTCTATTTGAAGAGAAAAATGCCAAGTGAAAAGGCATAATATCTCATTGTATAAATTATACGTACTGTACATGAGATTAAGGCGCAAAGCGAGTATCAGCGCATTTATCAGGTTCAACCACATAATCCACAAAGGGAAATAACTTTCACAGGTGCAATCTACCGGTACACGCGGGAATAGATCCATGTGGTGACAGGCATGTGGTCAGGCCTTGTTCAACAGTCTGACAAAAAATAACCCTCTTAAAAACAATATGATAGACACGTATAAAGTGGATTGATATCATAAAAGTATAACCAAAATACTCCTTTATGTTTATTATTATTACTATTATCATCACCATTATTATTATTATTATTTCTGTTCTGTTTTTTTTTTTTATGTTTTTGTTTTGTCTTGTTTTTGTTTTGTTATGTTTTTCTGTCCGTTTTATTTTTATTTTTAGTATTTTTTCCTTTTTATAGCTATTTTGAATATTAAAAGGGCTGGCATTATAAGCTGAGGCTTCTGCCAAACACTCCCTTTTGGTAAAAAAAAAAGAAAACCCTGAATACATTGTTTAAGGTGTGTGTATTTTAAATGACCAATAAAACTTGAACTTGAAAACATTCCGATCGGGTAAAAGAGTGGAAGCTGTTCATATAAACCTGGTGGTCTTTCCCTTAAAATAAATCTGGTGGAGGCGAGCCAGCGTTTCTATGGTCTTATACTCTTTACTCAATGTGTGGGAAGGTAGACATACGGTAGACATGAATCGGGTTAGCTAGAGCTCGTTTCTCCTTGCCAATCTTCCCGTTGAACTCTGGGGGGAAATCACCAGCTGAGAGAAGTGAATGCTAACGAGGCCGGTCATGTCTTTAAAGCTCGCTGAGCGGGTTATATAGGAAGACGGTCGGAGGATATGACTCGATATACCTCAGAGTCTTATTTAGAGTGAAGTCATTTAGCCGGCCGGTGTAGTCAAAGTCATTTACAGGCAGATTGTGGAATTCCTACAAGGATACAGTATGTTGGCCTGGAGATGTTAGAATGGTTGGGAAAAGGCCTGAAAATTTGAAATTGAGTGTCTAATGATCTTTATGTGTGTGTGTGTGTGTGTGTGTGTGTGTGTGTGTATATATATATATACACATACAATTTATTATCGGGCCGGCCCACTAATCTTCATAAGCTATGTTTTCATACGATGTTGCATCCATAACCTCTCTCTCTCTCTCTCGGTCCACTGTTTGCAGGAGAACAGCTTTCTCATTATTCTTCAGCGGTAGCCCAGCTAAATAACTATTGAATCAAATCAATACCCTATTTTTTTTTTTTTAGAAAACACAAATAAGCTACAGTAGGCTCCAAGTCCCATTCCCCTTTGCCATTTCTGAAGTCTTATATAACATGACCTTTCATTTAAAAATAACCCTGACCCAAATCACAACAACAAAGAAATGCAATGGAAAGTGACCTATTGATAAGATAAAACGGCACTGCAATGAATGAAAGAGAAAGGGGAGATACAAGGCGCTCGATTCTAACGTGAAAACTGGGTGCAGAATCTTTGAAGTAGTTTAATAATGACAAAGAAAGGCGAGGATAGCGGCCCAAAATTGGCTATTTATTATTGCCACGTGGACATTTCAGGCAAGACACCCTTCCTCAGCGTGCACCATGGACATTTGACAAACTTGCCGTAAAATTGCCATTACACGTGCTGAGGAAGGGGCATGTTGCCCAAAACGTCCATGTGGCAATAAAATAGTCAATTTGGAATGAATGAAAGATTAAAGTATAATTCTTGCTTTGTGATGAGATATGCAGATGGTTCTTTCACTCTTTGGCCTGTGAAAAGTCCAACAGACATCAAGGCAGAATGCTTGGCTGGCTTTCCAGACAGAATAAAGTTAATTGTGGCTCCCTACAGTACAATGGCCTGGCGCTTTGGGAAGGCATGAGACTCCATGCCAGCACACACACAGGCCCATTGATGAAGACTGACAATTCTCAGACAGAGCCATACAGCTTGTCACCACAAAAGGGCCGCCATCTTGTTTCACTATAGACCGATTCAGAAACGGGTATTTCCTGTAAGCGGAGACGACATATCTGTGGTTTAAACCCGCACCTCCTTCTACTACAGTGAATGGAAAAGTGACTGATGTTAGTCTAGCCTCAAACGTTACTCTTTTACCTGCTTTTTACTAACACCAACATTACAAAGATGCCCAGAACATCGGGATGAACCCGTGTAGTTTATGGCTGCTCCAACAGTAGTGGCAACATAAAAATATAAAAAAACGGAATGTCAAAATATACTAAGTTATGAGGTATAAATAAAGTACAGCAGGCTTAGAACAGAAATATTGGGTAATTGGGTAAGACTGGCGTTATGTATCTTTCAGGACCTTTCACTGCTTCGTCTCAACCATTACTATTATGGCTCTGGTCTCAGCCACCGCGGTAGATATTTCGACATTCCGTTTTTCATAACTATAACGTAACCTTAACCACAATAAGCCCTAGATAGACATTGAGTGGTGAAAATAGCCAATGTATATATACTATATAGCTCTCAATGTGTCACATGGTGTTTTGAGCTTGTAGATCAGCTACATCAAGAATCCTCACCTATAATGACATTCCCAAAATAGGGACACCAATGGTATATAGAAACAGTGGTTCCTCAACAGGCGGACCGCGGCCCACGACCGGACCGCGCCTACACCCCTCTGCGGACCCTGGAGAAATAGAATAGAATAAAGAGAAGAAAGAAAGTCACCGCGACCCGCGAGAGAGCAACGCAATTAACGCTCTTGAGTGTGGACCGACTGATTGTGTGCCATGTGTGTATTATGGGGCCGGCTTGACCTGATGACAATGTCGCGCTGACTGGCTCACCATAGCCGTTAATGGGGGTCGCAGTGACACATTCACACGTTCAGTTGAATGAACACAATTGTGTCTCATGCACCCCGGGTATATGGTTGGTCGGATGGGACCCGGTTTGTATATAAGCTCGGTTTGACTGTACTAAAGAGGCACAGTTGTTTCTAGGGGTGGGGATGGAGCAGCCCACGTGGCCCGCGCCCATGGTCTTATTTAAAAAAACCTTCAGCATTTCTAGTTTAGGACCCCTAGTATAGAAACTATGCCTGCCAGTCAAAAGGGAGAGCAGGCATGCTTTTTGGACAAAAGGGAAGCTAAAGAAATCACTTGACAAACTTGACCGCAGATACAGCACACTTAAAGTTCATATTTTCATATTTACTATTATTTACTGTGCAGTGATGCACATTGACAAACAAATTGCCCCCGGCACTCCATGGCAACAGTATGGACAGTATGGACCCACATATACGCTGTATCGTTGCCGTCAGGCATGCATAAACCTCGTATGTGTCCATATTTCAACGTTTCATGCTTTTTTAAATGAACGCCCTATATAATGCTTTAAGTGTCACACAGAAGTATAGTTCAACATGGCAGATCTACAAGCTCACGAGGCGTCACAAATGTTTGTTTATTTTTTTAAAAGGTAATAAAAAAAAGGAACGTTTTTTTTTGGGATGGACAAGGTTTCCACCCGACCAACACAACAACAACGACGACGATATATCCAAGAAAAGAGTCAACAAATGTGAGATTCCATCTTGGACTTAATCTGTTCAAGTTGCCTGGGGCATGGTGTCCATCCCCGGGGGGGGAGAGCCCCGGCAATCGACTGGCTCTTTTCCCCCCCTGGGAGACCGGCAGAGGGAGAGAAATGTGAAACAGAATGGAGAAATCTCGATGCACTCAGGCCCTCGCAGATTGCTATTGAAGGCATTTACAGTACACTGGGTAAGATGTGCGACCAAGCATTGATAATGAGCGATATAGAGAGAAAGAGAGAGGAGGAGGGGGGGGGGGGCAGGAGAGAGAGAGACGGAGGAGGGGGAGGGTTGCAGGCGGATTCAGGAGCACGCAAGAAGTTAAACCGAGTAATAAAAGAGCAGGCCATGCTATAGCCGTTCTATTTATCCCGTTGGTGTTTTGCTGTGAGCTTTTCAGTCTTTTTGATGTATGGATGGCCAGAATGCAACAAACAAGGGTGGGTGGGTGGGGTGCATGTGTGTGTGTGTGTGTGTGTGTGTGTGTGTGTGTGAGCGTGCGGTGGGGGCTGGTACAAAGAACTGAGCCACTTATATAGTTGCACCTATAGTTGTAGAGGCCTGGGCCGTGGCTCAGCGGTCCTGCAGGCACCTTGGCTGCAAAATCCAGTGTGCCGCGGGTTCGACTCCCGATCCCGACGGCCTTTACTGCATGTCAACAGACAGTACCACCATAACGGGTACCACCATAACCCAACGGGTCCATTCGGTTCCCATTGTACACTCCCAGTAGTTACAGCCACAAATGTCAAATTCGGTTTCCATTCCTAACTAATCCATAATTTATCTGGGGACCCCCTTGGAACCCACTCAAGGACCCCCACCCGGTGGTCCCCGGTCCACCACTTTTACAACCACAGAGACAGAGACACAATAGATCAAGTGCTATAAGAGAGAGAGAGAGACAGAGACAGAGAGAGAGAGAGAGAGAGGCAGCAGCCTTTCCATAAAACAATTATCAAAGACATGGCATGACATGCAGGCGACAAGGGCTGATTGTGTCCCCACAGTGCGGAGCAGAGCGGGTTCTCGGAGCAGAGTGCACTCTGCAGATGATCACATGATTTATAGATGAAAGACGATCCAAAAACAGAGCCATCACTCCACAGATGAGACCCGCAGCAGCAACGTGACAACTCAAATTCAGAGGTCGACGGACCTCACTATACAGGCAAAAAAGCTCAGCATGATAGACCACTGCAAAAAAACGCCGGGCAGGTGCACGACGGGACTATTTTTAGTACCTTTTTGCTCTAAAAAACTAACAAGCCTGGTGATTAAACGGACACGAATGCCATCGTCGAGTGCAAGGGAAAGGCGTTTAATTCATCCGGGGGGGGGGGGGGGGGGGGGGCTGTCTGTCTCTCTCGCCTTCCACTTGGTGAAATAAGGCAACAAATGAGCCGGTGGGGTTGGTGAGCACGGTATAAAGCGCCTTGTAACCAGATCTATCAGAGGGACGTTTTGCAGGCGGGTGTACCCCCCCCCCCCTCTTAAACACATGCCTGCACACAAGCACCCTCACAAATCTTTTGTTATCGCCGAAGTGGCTGCACCGTGAAAGTCATTATACGCCATATGTGTGATATTCCTGCAAGCCCAGTGCGCCGCGTGGGGAGAGCAACCCAGAGCCTTGGAGAGTACATTAACCCACGCCGATCTGCCAAAATCCAGCAGCAATTTCACACCTGAGTGGACAAAAACATGACCATTCTTTTTTTTCTTTTTTTTTGCGCGCGCTGGTGACAGGTAAAACCTTACGGCTTAACCCTTTTCGGGCGGGAACCCCTTTTGGTGTTAGCGTTAAGTAATGCTTTAGCTATTGAAAAATAGCAGATCTACAAGCTCATAGCGAGCTTGTAGGTCTGCTATTTTTGAAAAATCGAAGAACGACTGACATGGAAACATAGCTTTTTCAGAAGACTGTCAGGATGTAGAAGACATTTTTAGAATCTGATCTCAGGTCAGAACGGCTTAAATCAACCATCTTGTATGAGACATATGTTCCCCATTAACCCAGGTGCGACTTCACAGCAAAGGTTGAATGGATTGCGTCTCTATTTTTCCCTCTCCAATTAACTTTGCTGGGAAATGTTATTTCTAATAAAAACACAGACATGTGTGAAGTGAGCGGTGCAACTATACATTTATTGTTATACTTACTGTACTGTGGTCTGTATACTGTATTGTAGTGCTCTCTACTGTACTGCCACTTTACTCTGTGCTGTACTCTGCTGGCCACTTTAGGTGGTGCAGCTTTCCGTGCTTGGACATACATACGGACACAGGGACAGACATACGGACACACATAGCTCCGCGATGGAGCGGAGGCACCGCTCAAAAATAAAAAAGTGGTTTAAGTTATTAACTTACATTTTTATTGTCAAATAAACCAAAACGAAATGGCAAACAGTAAATGGCCCGAGGCTCAACCACTTGGACCTTTCAGCATCCCTATTCTGTGCACATCAAAATACGCAAACATTCAGCGAGAATAGCAGATCTACAAGCTCATCAAAGCATCACATTGCGAATCGTTGCGAGCTTGTAAGAATTGTCTGCTAGATTTAGTGCAGAACAGTGGTTTTCAACCAGTGGTCTGCAGACCACCAGTGGTCCTTGAGGGGGTTCCAGGCGGTCCCCAGCTAAACGATGGAAATTGCATTTTTATAATGAATAGCATTTTTATAGCGCTCTTCCAAGTGCTCAAATCGCTTTACAATGGTTCAGTCAATCAAACATTGGGAGGTGAAGCGGCGAACAGTCGACGCCAGCGTCCTCACTTCCCGCATTCACACACCAATGGTGGCGAGCTCACACCGACCGACTCATTGGAGGCAATGTATGGTTCAGTGCCGGGATTCGAACCGCCGACCCAGGGATCATTGGACGACCTGCTCTACCTCCTGAGCCACAGCCGCCCCAAATGGACCCTATAGAATCTATAGATCTTTAACTCTAGAGAGTGTAAAATTGTTGAGGGAAAACAAATGGTGCAGGACCCTGATCAATGGACTGAGGTATATAGTGTTTAAGTGGTTATTAAGTCATGCCATACATTGTAAATGTTTAATGTCAGAGAAACTACCACTGAATAAGACTCGGTTTGGCTGAGTATAGCTTTGTATCCACATCGCAGCAGATGAAGCCATAGCAGGAGAGTTTGTCTAGCAGCAGATAGCGATCAATAACGTCAAAAGGCAGCATTGATATCCAGCAATACTCCCTTGCCTTATCGTCTACATCGTTAGAAATTCATCACCGGTGTAAGTGCCGTACATATCGAATGGCCTCCACAGAAAGCACGTTGAAAGTCTGCATTTACTTTCTGAGAAGTGTGTGTCTGTTTGAAGACCATTTTCTCTGTTAGTTTGACAAGAAGTGTCAAGGTCAGGGTGAACTTTAATGTCCCACAAGTGGGGATTTTCCCGTGGATTTTCACCCTGTGCTGCAACTGTAAAATATGACGCATGGGGATATTGTTTTTTTATGTTATTGTCTCTATGGACTATGTTTTGCACCCTGTCTGTCTGTCTGTCCGTCCGTCCGTCCGTCCGTCCGTCCGTCCGTGTGTGTCTATCTGTGTACGTCCGTCTGTGTGTGTGTCTGTCTGTGACCGGCTAATTTCCGGCACCTTTGGCCCGTAATTAGTTTTAGATCGGCCTGTTATAGCGAGCCACCAGGAGGCCGATTTTTGTTTTTTATTACTTCTACAGATCAGTACGCAAATCAGTACAACATATCTCTATAGTCATTGAACGAAACGGGTCTTTTCCGATTTTTCATATTCCATCCCGATTGGCTAAAATTGGCTTCCGCAATGTTTGGAGGAGTGCTCCATTTTGAACAAAATGCCTCAAATCATGAACACAGCGTGCGGGTTTCCGTGAAACTTTGCACACACATTCCCAGTAGGAAAAAATGCCACTTGGAAAATGTTGAAATCAGCCTCATGGTAGCTCTATAACAGGATGGCTCATGTTCCTACCTAGGACTGCACCGATCTGTATATGTATTATATGCACACTCTAGAGGCCAAGGAAAAACCTTTACTTCTCCCTTTTATATTGCCATCAGAATGCCGACTTTAGAAAAAGCACATATTATATTACCCCTACACTCCAAACAACAACGCAAATCGGTACACATTACCTCTATGATAATATGATCAAGACGGATCTGTCCGATGTTTCATATTCCATTCCGATTGGAAGATTTATCCAACCCTGGAAAGCCATAGCGCACTTCAGGCTCCGATTTAAAATGTTTATAAAGTATGACTGGATTGTCACACAATCACTGTGGATTGAGAGTAAAAGCTCCTGCACTGCATCAGAATAATGGTATTAAAAAAATAAACTGTGCACATCATCAGAGGGCATATCTTTCCTTAAATGTAATACTTTGCTGGTGAATAAAACATTAAAATAGTAATACTGAGCAATGTCATGTGGCTTAGTAATAAAAGACTGAATGTGAAGTTGTATTAGATCCCCATACCCAAGGCATTGTTAAATGTCTTCCATGAGCATTTAATCTTCGTTTGTATCTTTCCTCGTTTGATCATAAAACATTATGCTTCTTCCCTATATCCAATTGTATCACATGAGTCCTTCTGCCAGTCACCCAGACAACCAGATTCAATTGACTGTTCCCTGAGCAATGTGCCTTTGTGTCATATGCTGGTTTTTTAGTTCATGCTTTGTCAATCCAGGGTGTTCTTGCAGGTTTAACAGAATGTTTTTTTTTTTAACTGGAGCATGATTGTCACAGTTTAACTTCTCAGCTATTGACAAGAATAACTGATGCAATGGTAACCCTGGATACCTCTCTACAAATACACTCTGTCAATGTGCCATGGTTAAAAAAAGAAAGAAAAATAATGCAACTCTTGTACAAAATGAGTCCTCACTGAAGTTCTCAGAGAATCTTTTGTGAATTACTATTTGGAATTTCAGCCTTTAAAAAAGGTGAGCTGCACCCAGTGGGTGCCACCCACTACCCAGCGGGAACTGAAATCACATTTGGGGCATTCATTAAACAGATGAATTTGTGTAAATCACGTGTAAGTAAATAAAGAGCCGGGTCTTGAACTACGTGGCCAATAGGTCAGGAGTCAACTCGATGTAAAATTCTACCACAGGTCGTTTCGAGGAAGCAATCTGACTTCAGTGATGCTTGCGGAACTCGACTACGTCTCGTTCCTGACCGCATCCCTGTCGTGGCAATAATCACGTTAACCCACACCCTCTCGTGTAATATTGTAATATTGTAAGTATATCCCCTGGACGTGAGGCTATATCATGTCGCAGGGGCTTCATCAGTAATCACTCAGCGGGCTAAGGATCGTCATCAGATAAAAAAACCCTGACATATCTAATTCATACACACTTTGTTTGGGAAAACTGCACTTTGACGATCTTTAGCCATTTCTTGGGCGATTGAGTGATCCAAGTCAGGATGTCAACCACTCTTGCCTTTGTCATGGAAAGTTGAGCATGCCTTATTGATCGCCTGCAAAAGGCCGTACGGCAGCAGGAAACCACATTTAGATTGTTTTCATACGGTAATTGCAGTGATGTGGACGTTTATTAATAGCCTTACAGCAGGGTACAGTACAGGCCAGCGCCAGAGACCACAGACCTCCCGTGTTAAATAGATGCCACTGATCAAAGGCACGTTATACGTAAGACCATGGTAATTGCCTACTGTATATAAACCACCACCAATAGATACTGTACACCATTATTAACAGTGTTGGGGAGTATTAAGCTACATGTAGCTGAGCTACGTAGCTTAGCTACATTTTGCTGTAGCTTGTGGTATTTTAGCTACATTCATATTTGTGTACCTCGTCAAGTAGCTCAGCTACTTTTTGGGTCATTTTTTGTAGCTTAGCTACTCAAGTTACAAGCTACAATTGTGGGTCTCCCAGAGGGGAGGAGGGGTCTCCCAGAGGGGAGCAGGGGTCTCCCAGAGGGGAGGAGGGGTCTCCCAGAGGGGAGCAGGGTGGGGGGGTCTCCCAGAGGGGAGGAGGGGTCTCCCAGAGGGGAGCAGGGTGGGGGGGGTCTCCCAGGGGGGAGCAGGGTGGGAGGGGTCTCCCAGAGGGGAGCAGGGTGGGAGGAGGGGTCTCCCAGAGGGGAGCAGGGTGGGAGGGGTCTCCCAGAGGGGAGCAGGGGGAGGAGGGGTCTCCCAGATGGGAGTAGGGTGGGAGGAGGGGTCTCCCAGAGGGGAGCAGGGGGAGGAGGGGTCTCCCAGAGGGGAGCAGGGTGGGAGGGGTCTCCCAGAGGGGAGCAGGGGTCTCCCGCATGTACATTCTCAATTTAATGCTGAAAAATAAAAAGTAGCTTTTAGCTACTTTTCCTATGTAGCTGTAGCTTTACAAGCTACATTTCTCCAGGGGTAGCTATGTAGCTTGATCAAGCTACTGCCATGGTGAGCTACTTGTAGCTTTACAAGCTACGCTTTCAAAGTAACTTCCCCAACACTGATTATTAACTCTCTTTCCAAGGTATGCTTTGTTTTGATGTTTTCCCCCCTCCAAAACGCCTAATTTGTGTAGCATCTCTGGCGACTGCGACCTCAGCGATGTGAACTTTGTGTCTCTGCCCGCCGCACACAAGAGGCATTTCAGACCCTTTGATGTGTGATTCCTGGTGAACAAGAGCGAAGAGGAGAAAAGGCACCAATTAAGGAAGGAGACACTCTCCCAGGAACATCACGCCACTATTTTTCATTGAGACCCAGACAGAACTGTGACAAAAGGCGATGAACCGGAATCGTCGCCTTTAGGCTAGGACGAGTAAGGAGTGTGATTATGGTGTTCCGTTTTATTTAAATCCTTTGTCTGAATCTGACTCCGTGCGCGTGTCTAAATGTGAGTCAGTGTGTGTCAGTGTGTGTGTGTGTGCGCATGTGTGTCAGTGTGTGTCTTTACTTAGACAATATTCTTTTAATTTCCAGCCAAGCTGAGACTGAGCTTTTTTTTAACAAGGACGTTAACAAGACAAAGAGAAAAACCAGGTATCACAACAATCAAATAGCTAGCGTAGCCAGTCGTCCATGTTTTCCATAATACACATTGAACAGTGAACTTCATTTTCCTTGAGTCTACTTTGCATGAAATGAGTTTTATTTATGAGCCGTCTCTGCCGGTAAAGTGTTGAAAAAGCCTTTGTCACCGTTTACGCGTCAGCGTCGTCGAATTAGACGAAGGAACTGTTGCAACACTCGCGCGGGCAGGGATTCTGGATTCTGAGATATGAACCATAGCAGCCAGACACCGCAGGTGTTATTATTACATCCCCATCTTGATTCCTCAGAATAAACAAGAGGAGAAAAAAAAAATAATGACTTTTTATTAGGAGTTCTAACACGGAAGAGGGTTTTTTTGCAATTGCCATGTTACGGTCTCCGAGTCCGGCACAGTCCGGAATAATTATAAAGTATGCAGACATGGGCGCGCGCGACTCAGAGATGTATACAAACAAAATGACAAACAGCCCGTTGAATAAAACGCTGCATGTTGTGGAGATGCAAAACACAGCATTGTTTATGCAGCTGCTGTACCTCTGTCGAGTAGGTAGCGTCTCAATTCTATTCCTGCTCCTCCAGTTGAGGGGGGGGGAAGAGAGAGAAAAGCCAGCATTCATGGCTGGCTTATATAAATGCAGATGAGAGAAACAGAGTCCTTAAAAAAAAAAAGAAAGTGAGCACACCCTCCAGATAAGCAGCAGAGGTTTGTGTGCTGTGAGCTGTGAATATACGCAGCACTCTCTGTGCTCATGGCGTTGGTATATTTAGCAGAGATTAAAGAGCCATGTGATGCAACAGCCACAAAAATGGATGAAAGAGCCCACTTTTCTGTTTTGTGAGACTTTCTGCTGGGTTCAGCCCATAATTCATCGAAATTAACTCAAGTCTACGCTGCACGTCAGTGGCCAACAGTGATGGATGGCTCTTCCAAGAGTTCTTCAATTGTTCGGTTACATCTTTTACGGCTTTTCTATTCTCAGCTTTTTTTTTTGGACGAACACCCAGTGTTCAGTGACCTAAACATGACGGTGGTACTTTAATAGGTTCAGTATTGACTATAGCCCTGCATTAAAGGGGCTTTTTAATACTACAAGACGCTTATTGGATCCTCTTAATCTTTATACCCAGTGGCTGTGAAAGCAGCCCCGGAATGTATCTAGTGTAACTCCTCCATGCTTTTCTTTTTAAGATTAGAACGTGCTCTTAATGGTAGGTGAGAATTTAGATCCCAGAGGACACTTTTTACCAACGTCGCGTTGGGACTTGACCTGTGAGTGGAACTGGAAACTATACACAAATTGCCGGTCCATGCATTAATCATCCGCTAATCTGCTATGATCCAGTTCAAACACCACTGGGACTTTGCCAGTCAAGCCGCAACAAGAGCAACTTGACATTGTGCCCGTCACATGATAGCCTGCCTGCAACAGTCTAGTGCCAACTAAGGACAGGAGGAATACATCTGAATAGGCCTATAGTATACACAGTATGAGAATACGGCTCTATGACATGACATATCGGAGACAGTATTTGGGAACTCCATTGCAACTTTTCTTCTGACACCCTTTTCTCTCTGGAACAAACTACAGAAGTGGAGAAGTTGAAGTAGTTCGCTTGTTAACACTTACAGTTGGCCAAACCCTCAGCCATTCATTATAATTATAATTCAGAAACAGGCCAGTGCGCCGCGCGCCCCTATGTGGCAGAGTTAAAAACACTTATCTCCACATGACCATATTATGAAACATTGGACCGTTTGTTAGTGTCAAAAGGCCCATGGAGACTCACTGCCAATCATGCAATCAAGGCTGAGTGGCTGGCAGCTTGCTCACTGCACACAGGTGTGGGAGGCTATAAGTAAGCAGGCGAGTGCATGAGCACCATTTCTGTCCATTACACCTATACGAACTATATTTCCGAGTGCCACTCTCTCAGTTAGGTTTCGTAGGTCAGATTCCGCCGATGGCCATCAATGCATCACATGTCATGGCCATGAGACTGTCTGGGAGACTGCAAAACCAGCCAAAAACTCAGCTATACCCCCAGGTCTCATGGGGGTAACAGCGCTGGACTCCACAAAACTCCCAGAGCAAGACGGGGGAGAGAAAAAAAAGAGCGCAGCCACAGGCAACGCGGTGTAAAGCCTTGGATTACACCAGGGGTAGAGCGGCTAATTGGGCAGTTGTGTTCTTAAGCAGTCTTACATCTACTCTGCCTTCGTTTTAACTCCCTCATTAGCTGAAGGTTGCCGTCTATCCTCTGCAGGCCAAAAGAGGCAAAATGAAAGTGGATAAGGAGATGATGCATCTATTCTATCCACAATGGGCCTAATTTCTGAAATTGCATTAAGAAAGTGTTTTGTGTGTACCGGAACAGGACAGAAAGCAAACTATACGGTCTCGAATTCAATAGCTATATAGGCTCCGTTATTGAACAACAATAATACACATAGTATAGTACATTTTGGATTTACTGGGTAATGCAACTTTGCTGATTGCTGCAAAATGTGCAGGTTTGTTTGTGATGATGGAGGCACAGCCCAACCTATGGTGAGGCATTTTAACAAGGAGCTGAGGACCAATTATTGACTGAACAGATGTTGTGTTCCTGTTTTCGTGGGAGCGGTTGTCATGTCAACCGACAAAACTCAAAAGCACTCATCCGTTATTCTACTCTCCATGCCGAAGCACCAACGCAATAATAACATGCCTTGGGGAGGTAAACGGCGTTAGACACGCGGATACAACTGAATACATACATGTACACGTTTCTCAAGTAGTTTCAAGTATGAAACAACGGGACATAGGTCGATGACAAACAATAACTAGGACGAGGGGACTTTGTGTATCTGTCCATTTATGAGCGTCATTTAGTGCCAGTATTCTCAGAATACCTTTGGAATTGTTTGACCCTGCAGGGAGGAAATTGGGGCCTGTGGCCACAATTTCCAGCAGGTCAATTAGCCAGCCAGTTGCTCCTGGCCTTGCGGGCATGCAGTGCAGTGCAGCGTCACGACAATTATGCCGTGCGGAACGGCCTGTAATCGGACACCAGCTCAATTCACACGGTATGAAACTAATGTGACTATATGACGTGGCCGGAATAAAATGTGTTTTTTTGGTATGTACCAACAATGTCACCAGATTACTTGAAAAGAACACGTATACAAAGACGGGAATCAAATGCACGAGTCCAATTTACCGTATGCATTGGTATTCATCTCAGCCGCCAACATTTTTGCGTGTCAGAGCATGATTGAATGTTAATTGTGTCATTAGTGGTGTTATGATCCAGGGAAGGTCACAGACAACTTTGGAATGTTTTATACTTTATACTTGAACATTTCAATTATTTTCACAAAAACACACTGGAAGTCAACGGAGAGGTGCCTTGGGCTGAAACCTTGCCAATGTCCAGATGACTGACGTCTGGCCTTACATACAATATAATCTTATCCGAGGGACAGGCCTTCAATTTCCCGTACACCTGCTGGCCCTATACGTGTATACACACACACACAGGCCTACTGTATCATGCACGACATGACGCAACCACTATGTTCAAAGGAACACTCCCTTCCAATGCAAAAAGGGCTCATTATTTTATCAAATGCTGTGAATTGTTGCATTTATCCTTATCCCGTAGTCATGGAACCCCGGTGCGCCGCCTATGAAGTATTTACACTCTTTTTAAAGCACTCCTAAGCTCTTCAAGTTAGCCCGCCTGAGGCAAGAGGCAGAAGCCACTGCACATGTCACCATCCCTTTGATTACAAGTCTAGGAATCACCACTGCCTCCCTCTATGAGCAGGGGGACGCTCACTTCATTCCGCTGCACGCCTACCATTACTCTACACTCCACACACACTGTGTGTCTGTCTGGGGCAGAATCTATAGGGCCACAAAAATTACCCGCACGCACATGTTTGAGTGTTTCTCCAAAGCGTTTAACCCATTTTGGGCGCCGGGAACCCCTTTTTGGTGTTAGCATTATGCTATGCTTTAGCTATTTTTTAAAAAACCTGTGAAAATGTGTTGCGCAAATCATTGAATATATATTCTTTCAGAGCGAACGTTTTTTTTTAACTCAAATCTTTGCTTCTGGGGGGGGGGGGGGTCCCTGGAACAACAAAGAATATATGTTCAACGATTTGTGGCACATTTTCACGATTTAAAACAAATAGCAGACCTACAAGCTCATAGCGTGCCACTCTATGAGCTCTATGAGCTTGTAGATCTGCTATTTTTCAATAGCTAAAGTACAACATAATGCTTATAGTTAAAAGACCAAAAGGGGCTCCCGCCCAGAATGGGTTAAGGCTTGATGTATGCCATTATAAAAGCAGCCTGACGGAGAGCGCATTGTCAGCAGTCTGCTGTTCCAGCGGCGGGTCGCTACCACCGTAACCAGCCCGACGGAAGGATATGACAAGATAAAGATTATTAAATTACACACTTCCGCGATAATTGCATCTGGAAATTAAACATCTACATGCACGGGGATGAAACGTTATTGATTCATTTTTAATCGTTCTTCTCTCTCAAAAGCACGTCTTAAACGCGTCCCTTTTTCTCGCCTATAATTCGACGTGAACGAACGATGGCGTGAATATTTCAGCTATTTTTCTTTTTTTCAGATGTAGAAAAAAAACGGCCGACATAATTAAAAGTTGAAGTTCTTTTCATATAATGCTTTATGGCTGCTGTGGCTGAATTGCTGCAGAGCTAAATAAAATAATATTTACTCAAATTGACTCCTCCACTTGCATTGCGTAATAGTGTTTACTGGGGGGGGGGGGGGGGGGAGCACATTGATTGAAGCTGAAATTGGGGAAACATCTGCAATATCGTGCAAGAACCAATGTGGAGTGTTTTAATGACTCTGAATCACTCGGCAATACACAAGCCTATATTTCTGTGCAGCGCGGAATCAATCTCGGAGAAAAATTGGATAGAAATGTGCTCGTGCGTGTGTGTTTGTGTGTGTGTGTGTTTGCTCTCTCCGCGATGCCTCGACAAGTTCGCTCTGAAGAATTAAAGGATACTTCTCGCCTCTAGTTACATATTGAACCGTCTTCCATTATATGTGAAGATTACCCAAACCCCTTCCAGCAGCGCAGGGCAATCACGGCGAGAGAAAAAAAGCAGACACTCCTGAGGCCATCGTCTTCTAAAGCACTGCCGTCGTTTTGCCTTACTTTAGCTTCATCCGATATATACAGAGTGACAATCAGGCCACGATTGACTCCCCCTGGGTGAGGGATATTATTAAAGAGGGGACAAAATCAATACAAGCCAAATTCATGTTAGGGCCCTCAGTGTCCTTAGGGCGTTGTATGTCCCGCGTGCGATTACACAGCGCTTTTTTCCTTCCAAGAACGCACGACGACCGGAATGGCATCAGGAGAACTGGGCCCTAGAGAGAACTGGATCAGTGTTGCCAAGTGTGCTTAATAAACGACATTGGGCTTGTTTTTCTTTCTTCTAGTTACTAAAACATAGTTGCTTATTTGGACTTGCTTCCTAATGTTTGAACCAGTGGTTCTCAAACATTTTGTTAAACTAGTCCTTATACCGTTCTGAATAATATGAACAGCAAATGATGTTCAGGGTAATGTGATGGGGAAGGGGGGGGGGGGGGGGGATTGTTTACTCGTGTGGGTCTGATGCGCGGAAAAGTGTGTCCCAGTATTAATCTGTGTCCGTCCCAACATGCATTTCACTGGCGACACTGGTGGCACGTCATTTGCGGGGAGATGTTTTTGTTTTTTTGACGCATTTGATTAATTGAATTAAGAGGATTGTCAGAATGTTTGGCGTGTGTAATGCGGGGCAGATTGAGGTTGGAGGACAGGGCTGTGTAATGCGGGGCAGATTGAGGTTGGAGGACAGGGCTGTGTAATGCGGGGCAGATTGAGGTTGGAGGACAGGGCTGTGTAATGCGGGGCAGATTGAGGTTGGAGGACAGGGCTGTGTAATGCGGGGCAGATTGAGGTTGGAGGACAGGGCTGTGTAATGCGGGGCAGATTGAGGTTGGAGGACAGGGCTGTGTAATGCGGGGCAGATTGAGGTTGGAGGACAGGGCTGTGTAATGCGGGGCAGATTGAGGTTGGAGGACAGGGCTGTGTAATGCGGGGCAGATTGAGGTTGGAGGACAGGGCTGTGTAATGCGGGGCAGATTGAGGTTGGAGGACAGGGCTGTGTAATGCGGGGCAGATTGAGGTTGGAGGACAGGGCTGTGTAATGCGGGGCAGATTGAGGTTGGAGGACAGGGCTGTGTAATGCGGGGCAGATTGAGGTTGGAGGACAGGGCTGTGTAATGCGGGGCAGATTGAGGTTGGAGGACAGGGCTGTGTAATGCGGGGGCAGATTGAGGTTGGAGGACAGGGCTGTGTAATGCGGGGCAGATTGAGGTTGGAGGACAGGGCTGTGTAATGCGGGGCAGATTGAGGTTGGAGGACAGGGCTGTGTAATGCGGGGCAGATTGAGGTTGGAGGACAGGGCTGTGTAATGCGGGGCAGATTGAGGTTGGAGGACAGGGCTGTGTAATGCGGGGCAGATTGAGGTTGGAGGACAGGGCTGTGTAATGCGGGGCAGATTGAGGTTGGAGGACAGGGCTGTGTAATGCGGGGCAGATTGAGGTTGGAGGACAGGGCTGTGTAATGCGGGGCAGAATGAGGTTGGAGGACAGGGCTGTTGCGGCGCTATAGGTTCCGTGAGGCTGTGCGTGCGTCGTGGCGTTGTGAGATGGCGCAGAAAGCGAGCAGCTGTCTCGCTCTATGCTATAAGGAAGTGCTCCGACTGACTGACAGACGGTCCGCTAAATTATTAACAGGATGTTTAAAGGACAATTCCAGACTGCTCAGAGCATGTGCAGAGCTTCTTATACGGCTCCAAAACACTATGGAGCGTATCTAGTCATGATGAAAAACAGATGTCTATACAAGATTTGTTTGTTTTTTAAGTTATTTGATTTTTGATTAAAAATAAATCACACCAGTGTGAACTCAGTGGTGCAACTACCCCCACCCCTCACTCTCTCTCATTAGCAGGCAACAGTGCAGCACTGTCTCTCTCTCCGTTTCTGGCACAACAGCGCCCCTACTGGTGCTCATTATACTGGTGCTCATTAATAGTTCACATACAGAACCAACACAATTTAGTGTAAGACTCGCCGCACACGCTCAGAGCGGCGTTGCGCACTTCCACTCGTTCTTGGATATACCCTAATTGGCCTGAATGTTTTTATCCAATAGAAACATCCTAAATAACTGGGTCGTATTATAATCGAGGAATTATATATATAGACTATTGACATTCAACGTTCTTTTTCCACAAAGGAGTCTTGAAAAACGGGGGCCGTCTTATAATCAGAGTCGTCTTATGTTCAGGACAATACAGGTAATATCGGATTAAGGTAAGAAAATGTTTAGTCCGTAATTCTCCTTTAAGGACCCCCTTCTGAAAATATTTTGTTCTGCTGACCCCTGTACAAGTTCCACAAGCTCACAACGATGGGCTATTTTTAAATAGCCAATGTTCATGACTGTTTTTTTGCTATATTACATAACTGCTGGGGACCCCCTGTGTGTGTGTGTGTGCGCGCAAGTAGCCTACTCATTGTTATCAATGATGACGATCATTATACTCTCTCCAGCTCTTTATTAAACTGACAGGTGGGCCATCAATCTCATCCAATCAGGAGAGAGAAGCCATTAATCAGCATAACATTTTATAGCGTTCCAGTCCAATGTTGTCCTTTTTTGTTTCATCACTTCCAATTTCACTCGTTTATCCTGTATGAGTACACTCACCTGATTGGATGAAATTGAAACGGCGACCTGAACATTTATTTTCCGTTTACCAGAGGGAGAAGGGTTTGTTTTTCTGAACAAAAACCGTAGAAATGGCAATGAGAAGCTATGGGAATTAAGGAGCTATATTTACAACTTTATCTTTCACAAAAAATGTCACAGCAACTTTAAGACAAATACACACGGAGATACAAATAATCTGCATGGGGCCGGGAGAGCCCTACTGTAGTTCTCCGAAGAACGATGCAGGGTCAAGTTCATGATACCCTCACTGCGGAGAAATAATTTAACATCACTTTTAATTATGTTGGCCTACACAACAGCTCATTACAATGAAAGGTTGATTAACTCAGCATATTTCCCAGCCAGAATAAGCGTGTCTCACCCACCCACCCTCTCACACACACACAGTCACACACACACGCACACACGCACACACACACCACCCCCTCCCACCCGGGCCTACATACATTAAAACGTAACAGTGTACATGACAGCGACAACATGGAAACTGACATCCGAATAACAACGTCACTTGTCATTGTAATGCACACTTCTAAATCACCTCCATCATGAGAGACACCGAATAAAAAGGGTTGTATGGCCACTCTGCGGCGCCCATTCTTCTTTCTGAAGGTCAATGTGCCGTCTCTCATTATACGATGCAGACGGCACAGTTCTCGTCACAAAAGGATGAAATAAACAGAACGTGTTTAAAAACCACCACCACCACCAACCTGAGAGCTGCACTTGGACACCGCCCGCCACTCATTTCCGCATGACAAACGGGGTGAACAATGACTCGGACGCCCGGTGGAATTAGACCGGCGCGAGGCGTTGTAGGGAAGAAGATATGGCGTGTAAAAAATCCCCAGATTTAGAGAGGGAGTTTTTAGTCCTCCATAAGGACTGCGGGGGATTCAGTCTTTGGGCTGAGTAATGAGATGCCTGCTATCCTCTTGACATCGTCATTAGGGGTATAGTCTCTCTCGGGACGCGCATAATTAATAAACATACGATATTACAGTATCAGCACACTGCAGCGTACGGTGTCGTTAGGGGAACAAGGGATCACTGCTGGGCGATTCATATTTAGTTTTAGAAGACTTTACAACTCTCCGTGCTAAAAGAAAACCAACATGCAGAAACATTCCTCTTCTAGGTTAACACATTATCTGGCATCTAAAGGCCTATACATGCATATTATAGATTGTGTGGTGAATCTAAATATTGCCTGAGGTTTGAGATATTGTACTGGCATAAATGTTATATTTTACTTTTTCTCACTAAAAATAATGACTCTATAGGGATTACTGATGATTATTATTGATGTTTTTTTTCTGGGAAAGCATAGAAATACCCACATTATATTGTATTATTAAAGGTATATTCAGTGATTTCACTTAATTCAAATATCACTTATTTTTTTGTTTTGTTGTGATAATCCTCTCTATACTATAGAGTGTGCTGACCATATAAGGAGTTCCTCCCTGTCCCCAGTTAACCCCTGGGGGTCAAAAAACCTTAGGTTTAGTTTTTGGCTCTCTATATCCTGATTGGATGAAAGGCTTAGGTCCCACAGCCAAAAACGAAACCTAAGGTTTTTTGAGTGAAATCACAGAATATACCTTTAATCAAGGTATTTGGTCGAAAGAATGTTGTTGAATTAGATTTTGTCTGCATCGCCCAGCCATACACAGTATAGTTGCAACAAACTCTCTAGACCGGTCTTGATGCAATGCTGCGTGTAGCCGCTATACGTTCACAGGCCGCATGGCAAGCCACCCCTCTCTCCGACTGACATGGAACCACCGACAGCCTCCCCCTTCTAACAAACATTCCCTTACTACTAGTCATGTTGTACTCGCTGAAGTATAGATGCCAGCCATTTGCAACCGTCTTCATCCTGTGGTCACACTGGGCCAGAGATGTTTGACCTGTGTCGTCAACCCCCCCCCCCCCCCCCCCCCTGAACAAACGCACTATATTAAGGCCTAAAAGAACTCTCACCCCCATCAGTCACGAATCTGCATGTGAAAACCATCACGGCGCACACCTATAAAGAACACCAATAAAAAATAAGCAGGGTCTTCGATTAAAGCATTTTAATCCAATGCGTGGCGCGAGCCAGTTGGAGTACATTAAGTGATTGTAGTGGCTTTCCCCCCACTGGCATAATGTAAAGAGCGGCGAAGGACGCACGCACGTCGCACGCCCACTCACACGAGGCAGCCGTGATCTTTGCGAGGGCCAGCTTTTGTCATGAAGGACTCTATCAGATTGTGCGGCTGGTTGTTTCGCCTTTGTCCAAGTCACTCCACCGTGCCAACCATTCCTGCTCACTTCCATAAATACTTTTGTTTGCCAAAAATGTTGTAAAATTATATTTTGATGCGAACAATGGAAGCGCGCACACGCGCACACACACCACACACACATCACACACATCACACAGCCTTTTATTCAACAGCTAATTGTCCTGCTAACCCAGGGACATTCCCTCAACCTCCAAAATGCGAGAGAATATGCCATTTGATTAATGCTGCCGCCGGGAGCGAGAACTAATTGTAAAGGCAGGGGTAAACACTGAGTAACCCGGGGCCGGTTCCGGGAGAGGAAACGGTGCAAATCCGACCTGATCCCCCAGAGTCCTGCGGAAAAGAAAATTGGCTTAAGGATGAGATGTAGACAGCCTACCAATGCAGAGCCCTTAGACACCTCTCTTGTCCCCTTTTAACCTCCTCTGCCTCGGCTCCTCCAACCCCTCGGACTGAGATTTCTATTAAAAACCCTGACTATAGCACATAGCAAGTCTCTCTCTTGCACCCCTATACCCCCTTCTGCAGGGTTCAATTGGGGGGTAAATGCTTTTGTACAACAAATGGCGAAACTAGCAGATATACAGTACAAACCGTTTTTGTTTTTGACACATTTGTCAAATTTGCCTAAAATAAGGATGCCAGGATTAATGTGTTTTTGATGAAAAGTATGAAACATACATTTCATATAGACCTCCTACCCCAGTCTACATTTCCCCAAAAGGAAATTAATGTATGTACATGTATTATCATGTCACGCCACAAAGCAGTGATTCATCATATCCCCCCGTACCGTAAAAACTGAACCAACAGTGGGGAGTGATATCAAAAGCAGAGGCATGGATTTTACCCTCACTCCCCTCCACAGCAAAGTCCACCCCTGCCCTCTTTATTAGCCATGCACTGTGAGCAAGTCAGATCCTTGGATCTGATTCTAACTGATGACTTGAGGAGATATAAATCACACCAGAATTGCAGCCCTGAGATGTCAGCCATTAAAATACAGTGCCTGCTAAAGTGGGTAACCGGAATACATAGGGGATGACTGGTAGTCAGCGATGCGACATAGCGGCATAGGATTGCCCTTATGCAAAGCCGTTTGACTGAATGTTTAATATCTGCTTCCTGTTAAATACCGTCCCTGTCAGGGTGAATTTCAAGTTTAACACCGCAGTGAGTGGCGGGGAATTAATTTGATCAAAGTGGGATAGAGTGTATGCATTAAAAGACATTTGTCCTCAGGGTTAGCAGAGATCACGTGAAGACAGACAGCTGAGGCTTCCGATCGAATGTGTTCCTGCTCTGGAAACTGGATTTAGTAGTAGGAGGCCTAGTAGTGGTAGTATAATCCCTGGCCTTGACCCGAAGACAACGCTGAGAAACTTGACACAAATCACTCTAGCAATTAAAGACCCGTGCTTAAAAAAAAAGCATCTTACATCTAATTACCGTACATGACACAAATCGTCCTGGACAAGCACACGCATACAGTATAGGCAACAGCCATGTGTTTACAATACAATGCCGGTGGCCCCACACTGCAAAGCTTATGGTATTAAGCTGCTTCTAAGCTTCCTTTGTTACGGGACATTTTAACATAATTACCAGTGTCTGTGCCACTCTGCTGATTCTATTACTTTTTACTGGCCTTTTTTTTATGATTCCTTGAGAGATGATTACAAAAGTGACTTCAGATGGAAAGCTTTTTTGTATGGTTGGCAACATTTCACTTGATTACACACACACACACACACACACCACCCAGCTGTCTGAAATATTTCACAAACTCACAAGGTGGGCTTTGTGAAATGGATTTGTGTATAGAAACGACGTTAAAGATCTTTTGTGGGACATTGCAGCATAAACACACAGATGTCACTACCGGGCGTTGTGTTATTTTCCGGAACGTTTACATTTATCTGAGAAACGACAGGATGTCCTTACACTGTTTTGTTATGCTGCCAAAGGGAATTTATTCAGTACAACGTTTGGACTGAAATGGTCTCCGTCAGGTGATGTACCCATTTGGGTCGAAACATTTTACTGAATAAATTCACTTTGGGAGCGTACCAAAACACAGTGCGGAATGGATATACTATCTTTTCTCCAAGTAGCCTAATATTAGAAAGTTTTACCCCTGCACACGCTTACATTGTATTTTGGATTTGCGTAGATCTCCGTGTGGACGACATTTACAGTCACATAATCGAAAACAAACCAGAAAAATATGCCTGCGCTTATATATTCTTTTTTAAACATGGGTTTGATTTGCATTGACCGGGAACATTTCATTTTTTATAATCAGCAGAAGTGGGTAATAATAATTTAATTTTCAACGTGGAGTTTTAATCACATTTGCAGCTTAATAAGCAGTGATGAAGAGTTTTGCTGAAAGGGGCCGCTTGTCAGGTGTTGAAGTGCCGGGTGTATTAATAGCTGCAATCCATAACTTTTATTTTCTAGCCCGGGATTCGAACCTGGGTCCGCTGCATGAGTCAGCAAAGACAAAAAAAAAAGAAAGCCCATTTGTCAAAAGGACACAGTGTGCTTTGAGCTTCATGTTCTTGTCAACCAACTTGGTCCTATACGTGACCACAGGATATGCATTTCTCAATAGGAGAAGACAAATAACAACCACGGCAGTGGTGTTAGTTATTGCATTAAAGCTACACCATACAAGACTTTACTCTTAGTCTCCTGCACAAGTGCTGACATTTTGTTTTGTTTTTACCACTGAGCACTTGCTCAGGGAAGGAATTAAATGTTGACCTTCAAGTGTCTTTGTAGAGAAAAGCCATGTAAGGACAGGTGCGTCGGAGCCGGCAACCAAATGCGAACCGTGAGAAGAAAAGGGTCCCGCACACCGTCTTCACTGGTCTGAACCAGTTTAGACCGAAACGTTGTCATCTGAATAAAACTTACTGCTCTATAAGTGAAGACAGTGTGGGGGACCCTGACCTTCAAGTGTCAACAAAAACAAACTGGATAGTGTCAGAAAGAGAAGAGCAGGGATACCAAATACCGGTGCATAGATTGGACAAAAGTTCAAAACGACACTTTTTATTCACTGAACTAAATAATTTGAGAATGCATGGCGGGACGCTAAGAACCGGACAGATATTGGGTGTGGACTTGTGCGTGTATTAATATAGGATTTCCATTCCCCTGTGCAGTGCTAAAAGAATCCTTTGGTCACCATGACTGGCCACTCACTGGCAGGCTCCACAACGAGCCAACAAGGAGTCAGCATTCACAATGCAAGGCTGAATTTAACGACTTAAAGACTATATACTTAAGAGTCCCACAGGGGTGTACTTGGTCGCCTCCTCCCCCCCCCCTCTACACAAAATGTCTAGCCGATTTACAAGCTCACAATATCCCATCCAAATCAATGGAACCGTCCGAGGTGAATTAAGTGAAGGAAAAAATGGAATGTCTGTAGACGCGATATAATTCTGCTCTGCTCCCAACCTATTGAAACGTTTTGCCCCTCCGGGCTTTCTCAAGTTACATGGGTATGGCTTTGAAACCCTTAAATAGGTGGGAATCAGCTGGGTGTCGTCACTCAATCAGTTATTAAACCAATAGGTAGGCTTAATCATAATATCCCACGGCTTTTGGAGAGAAATGACAGACTCCAGTCACTTTCAAATGAGAGCACAGCAGAGGGCAGGTGTGTGTGTGTGTGTGTGTGTCTGTGCTGCGGACGCTTGTTGACGCTCGTTAATGTTATCGGCCTGAACAATATGCTCCTGCACCGTCAAATAGGCCAACAGTGACATTACCTGGCAATTAGTTGACTTTGGGTGAAAAAGCCTGCGTATTTTAGTATCGGTCGATGTTATATAAATATCGGACATCCCTATCGTATTCTGCCTAGTGACTAGTGAGCTTATTCGCAATGGCGTTTTTTGCTTATGTCACAGTTGGAAAAACTCACGCTACCTTATATTTTACAGCGTAAGAATAGGAATATCGGCTGTGGCTTTAAGGAGACTTGTTCAGCCTATAACCAACCCGTACGAAAGATAGCAGTTCCTTTGATATTGTGGACATGTTAGGTTTATGAGGTCACGGGAAATCAATTAGGAGTTGATAAAACATTTCTCGTCTTCCGTCTGGGGGTAGCTCAGTCCACTCCGGCGAGAGGGTATATGCGCATGCTTAAAGTGATTGGCACATTGAGTGGCACATCGATTGACGAAGCAACATGCAAAGGGAGTTTGACATTGTGTAACATTGTTTAATGTAATCAGACTCAGAGAGGACTTTTTCTGTTTGGATGCATGGGTTGTCAAGGCCAGGAAGCATTCCTGCGCATAACTTCCGGGATTGATGATGATGATGTGTCATTGTCCAGCCAAGTGGAGGCACCATAGCTCGATAGGGCCACGTTGAGGTGTAACTGGCCACCAAATGGTGGCAGTATTGCACTGTAATAACTAAATATATAAATGTATAAATAAAGCCTGGGTGTGGCGGGCTGCAGGTAGCCTGGCTAATGAGCCCAGACTAATATCACACAACGCTGTCGCCGGCAGGCAATCTTTTGTTTTGCCAACGGCTGATTCGGTCTGGCTTATTAGCCGGGCTTTAAGTGGGCTGCAGGGTCATCCCAGTCCGTCATGGTAGTACCGGTATCATCCGGTATGTGATATATCAGTCATGCTTCAAACCCTGTGTCTTGCAATGTATGTAAATGATTCAAATAAAAATGTACGTAATATACAAAACATGGGGTCAATTTTCGTCATTACATGAGTCTGAAAATGAGACGCGGTGTTGGATTATATCCAGTCGTCAAATTATAATATATGTTGGGTTTGATTGATTGATTGATTGTTTGTCAGTACAAAAACTGCTACAAGGATAGGGTCAGGGTCCATTTTAAATTCATCAGAACATTTAAAGAACAACAACTATACACTTCTATGAAAGAAGGAAATCATCTATAGTAAAGCTAATTAAAAGGGGGAAAACGTGTCTGGAAAAGTATGGGTCCAGAGATTTCAAATGTATGACGGTCTAACTATGCCTTACTATATGTAAGTAAGGGTCCTTGAAAGGAATACTGGACAACTCACCCCGGTGAGTTGCCTTCACTTCCTGACATGGCGGGGTGAGTTGTCAGTACTTTCTGCTGGGGCGAGTTAGTCCAGGAGCAGAAGGTAGATTTTTGGCTGAACGTGATTTCGTCAGTAAAAGTTTTTAACGTCTGCCTTTGAGCCCCATTGTAAATCTCCCAAATTTGAAAGCACTACATTTCTAAAACTATGAAGCATTTCAAAGATGCCACCGTAAGATGAACCTAAATAGGCTAGAATGGGGTTGCTAGGTGTAAGTATGTTGGACTAGTTGCATGCCAAAGTTTGTGCTATTGCCATAGAGAATGCATTGGGCTGGCGTTTAAGTTAAATAACTCAAACTACAAAACATTTCGAAGTAAAAAGTTCCAGCATGCGTCTACACAGTCAGCTGAATTATAAAAAGTGTGAATGGAGTTTCTAGGTGGTTTTTTTGAAAGTTTTTCGTGGGCTCACAAAGTGTTAACATGAGATGACCGACTTCTCCATCTTCTTGATGTTATGGCCTCTACTACCTGAAAGGCTACCTCCACATGTTCTTTTTATGTGACACCACCCATTGCTGGAGGACGGAATGGTCGATACACCAACCAGTTCATTATAACTTTCACGGCCACAGAGCAGGATGGAATATTTGAATAACATTGAAACAAGAGACCCCTGAAGACCGTGGCCCTGAGTTGTCAGTCACATCGGCTCCAAGACTGAGTTCAGACATGAAAGATATGGAAGAGGGAAGGAGGACAGAGATACTGCAAAGACTTCTCCCGTTGTCTGATTTCCACACTCTCCTCATCTTGTGCTATAATAGAGCAATGAAGTATTACGTCAATATCGGTAGAGGGCGCAAATCCACAGGTTCATGTACTTTTTTATTTGCATTATAATCCACATAGGGGGATTTTAGATCGCCTCATATAAGAACTGTTTCACTCGTATGGATATGAAGAATTAACTGACCGAGAGAAAACGCTAATGTTACTGCTAATGAATTAGTTACATTCGCTAGAAACAGACTATGAGTGACTGACTGTTGCAAACGATACAGAGGCACCTCCCTGACAATAACACAGAGACAGCTTGTTTATTTTTGGACCACAACACTTATATGAAACGATTTTAAGATGAGCCCATGTTATTCTCCATAGAGAAATTACTTCCGCAAACCAGGGGGAATGGAAGGGACGAGCGAGTTACGTCAGGCCTTCGGTGCTCTATTGGCATTCCAAGTGCCATTTGGACCTTCGGGGCCTGTTCCGTTAAGGAAACTATGGAGGAAACTAGACTACTATTCTGGGAGAAAATAACCTACAGGTAGCTTCTCTGCCACCAACACATCAATCATTCATTGAGAACGTTAAAGGACCACTTCTCCACTTTTCAACATCTCTTCATATAATTGGTCCTCACTAATGTCCATGATTAAACGTCACCATTGTTTCCTACTCAGTCCGTGTCTCATATTAGGAGGGCTTTGGGCAGTTCGGCCACCCGTCCACCAGTGACTGGGATAGACAATAAGCCTCTCTGACTTAACTTACAGTATAGGTCAATATTGAAAGAGCAGGGATAAGGGTCAAAATTATCTATACAGTATACACGTGCTGGATGTTAACTAATCTAAGGAGATGGAACCGAGAACGGCATCTTTAGTTCTTTTAATATTTCTACATTTGTACAAATGATTTAACTTCAAACAATGCTTCGGAGAGAGAGAGGAAATTAACTGCATTCTCTGCATGGCCGTGATCAATATGAACATGATCTAATGCAAAATACAATTTTCCCCCATGCTTCAACGAGTCTTTATCTTGTTGTATTCCCGTGCAACTCTATTGACATTGTGCCAAGAACAACAGCATCGTTTGACGTTACTGTACTGGTGGGTGGGGGGGGTATTTCTGTGTGTGTGTGCATATACAGTACATATACATGTGCGAGTAGTCATATTATTTAACATGTTTATGCTCATACACATGCTTATATCCATGTGGGAAGTCCACCGCTGCACTGGGAAGCTCGTTGTCCGTCCGGCAAACCGTTTATCGCCGATCCTTTCACACCTAGTTGACGGCTAATACTTCAGAGACACGATGTCCCCCCTCCCTCCCTGCCTGTTGGTGACGTTAAGCTAGCCAGCCATGAGCCTCTGTATACCTCTACCCCCCCCAACAACGTACGTATATTGTACTACCCCACACCGACCATATATGAAACCATAGGAATCTTTGGGCGAAAACTTCCTTGCTTATTGATTAAAGTGTCAAAAGCCCGGCGGTGTGATTGATCATTCATTCAATCACGTCATGCCACAGCAGGGGCTTCTGATTGACACGCAAAAAAAATAAACACAGGAACGGGAGAACAAACTGGAAGATGGGGCGGGGGGGGGGGGGGTGGGGGGTGAGGGTGGCCATGTAGGCGTGTCAGTGTGTGTGTGTGTGTGTGTGTGGGGGGGGGGGGGGGGGCGGGTTTGAAGTGCTTTTCTCTACAGTCAACATTGTACATCACATCTGTCTTGTCACATGAACATAGACTGTGGATTCCCCTTGTCAGCAAAGCCTCCTGATACGGTCGCTCCGTTTCTCTTTGGAATGTAAAATCCCCCCCCCCCCCAATGTTTTCCCGTTGGGGGCTCAAAGATGACTCGGGGGTTCATTTCTAGCACATTGTTGTGTCATTATTATATCTAGCTGCTCGTATCCTGCTCCATCTCTCCACTTCGTCCCCTCTGATTCGTTTTTATTTCTTGCTAATGTTGCGAGAGAAAAAAGGTCAACCTGAGAATATATACACCAGTAATGGGTAAACGCATGTGTGTGTGTGTGAAGCTATGGGGAAATACACACATGGCCTGACCACATGGGGGGGGGGGGGGTCTCAGCTCGGGTTGGGTTTATTGCCAGTGTGCGTAGATAGAAGAATCATAAAGTGCACATATAGAGTCAATAAAAAAATACCTTACGGTACAAGGGAAGGGAGGTATGTACATCTTTCATTATGCATAGCTTGCAGTTCACGCTGCTGAACTGAGCCTCTCATTACCTTTGAGAGAGAAAATTGTTCTCGAGAGCAGCCTTCATCCAGCAGCCAACCCCCTTATCCCATTTTGGGCGTTAGCATTACGCTATGGTTTAGCTATTGAAAAATAGCAGATCTACAAGCTCATAGAGCGCCACCGAGTGGCGCGCTACGAGCTTGTAGGTCTGCTATTTTTGAAAAAAATCGAAGAACCACCGACATAGAAACGTAGCTTTTTTCAGAAAACCGTCAGGATGTAGAAGACATTTTTCTAGAATCTGATCTCAGGTCAGAATGGGTTATTTCAGCCACAAATAGGTGCAGCCCCGAGACTCGCATCAAATTATGATAGTCAGTATAGGAGGAAGAAAAAGAAAAGGAAAAGAGGGATTTACTCGCAGTTCGGACAGGACACATGACAAAAAAAACACCCAACGTGAATTCACCCCATTTATTAAGAAATAAAGCAGGTGCATGAATATGTAAAACAGTGTGCATTAAAAAGGTCAGCTCCCAATGATGAAGAAATGTCCACAGCAAAAGTATCATTATCCAACACGCCACGTTTCACACCGTAAACTCACACAGCAAAGAGGAGACCTAACTCAGGGGGGAAAAATATTTCCACTCTAGTCGCAAAAAAAAACAAAACAAAAAAAACACTCCCGACTTGCTTGAAAGCCAACAACACATCAAGCAGGAAAAATATATCTTCCAACCGTCATATACTTTAGAGTACAAACCCAATTCCACTACAGTTTACAGACACAAAACAAGCAACAACAACAAGCAAAGCAACAACTGAAAAATGTCAGCCAAAAGCACCAGGGTTTGAAAGACATCACTGTGCAGTAGATATAGCCATGTGTGTGTATACACCCAGCCGTCTATTAGGAGCACTTTTACCCATTTGGACTCGTTTTTAATTAGCCTACACTAAACCTGGCGTCCTACCTTATAGGTATTATACCTTAATAAAAAACAATATATCTAAGCAATTCATTTTTTCTAAACGGTTTAAAAAAAATTACGAAAATATATCCGCACGCTCACAATGCGACACACTGCCACTTTGACTAATCATCAAGACTTTCCCCAATGACTAAAATTCAAAGCGACAAAGACGCCATTTAACGACGGTGTGATTTCAGCATGAAGAAATAAGAAAAAAAGGACTGACGCTGAAAGCTTAAGGCTTGCCACTTGAATGGACCGAGGAATCACAGTAAACCTGCGCCTAAAAAAAATCCTGTCAACAATGCTTCCTCTGTGTCCACTCACCCCACAGACGCTGTACACAGAGAGAGAGAGAGAGAGAGAAAATATTGATCCTTAATTTGGACGCATGCTAAGATTCGGGAGGGGGTGCCGGCCGCGACGCGCGTGTGTGTGTCTCAGTGACGGCAAATGGAGCTTGTCGGCTTGGGAGAGCACTGACACGCAGACTAAGTCGGTGGCCCGGCGGTTTGGTCCACTGGGTACTGGGACTCGAGGATGGATAGAGGATGGGGTCGAGTGCTCATTTACAAGGTCTCACAGACTGTGTGCTTTGTGTGGGCTCTAAGCATAGGACGGCACACAGGCCCTGGTGACAATAGCGTTGTGAAAGTAGTGTGAATCAAAGAAACCGGAGGTTCAAAAGATTCACCTTTGGCTTTGCTGCATTCAGTCAACATGAAAAGACAAATCTAAGTTGGGGGGGGGGGGGGGGGGGGGGTGTATTTATCTACTCATTCAGGAGGTCCAAAGAGGACCCACGATATCCTTAGACGCAAGCATACTCAGAAAATAGTGTTAAAGTAGAAATCAGTGTTAGTTGAATTCTGTAGTGGTGTAGCAAAGTACATTGTATAGAGATATAAAAATGTAAGGATATACACGCAGACAAATATTGACTTTGGTTTCTCATCTAAAATCTAAAAAAAAAATCTTACTAGTTAGCTCTGCACGTCGAAAAGATTCCACTACAATTATTGCTTGAGCAAAAAGATAAGGCCGTCGAGCTTTTGCATAGTTAGATATCTGCACTACACATTACACGATATAATGCCATCTCATAATATGAACCAAGTGGAATAGCATAGATTTATAAAATACAAAAAAAAACAAAAAACACACAAAAGATCAAATCAAAAGCTTCCTGGAATTATTTCTTACAGTATCGACGAAAGAGCGATCTCTCTTTCTTTCATAGACGCAATCGCAGACCAAAAAAAAAGGGAGAAGGTGAAACGCAGATCTTTGTCCAGTTAATTCCTCTAAACCGCCTTTTCTTTATCCTACTCAACGCTCAACTAAGACTTATACGAGAGAGACCGAGTCGGGACTCTCAGTCGTCATATCATATCCTAGGATTCCTCAGTAAAGCAAACCAGCAAATCAAAACGATAAGGTCGACGAACACAAAAAAAGGAGTAATATTTTGCTTCGTAAAAACCCCTCGTCTTTTTTTTCTCCGAACAGACTGAAAAAATGTATAATAAATCTACATAAAAAGGGAATATCGACTAACATATATAATATATCTCGCCTGTCTTTAGTTTTGTGACTTTGAGGGGGCAGATTCTTTTTTTTTTTTTTTAGATGCTATCCATGGCCTTGAACTCACTGAGCGCCTGCACGGGGTTCACGTGCTTCTTGTGAGAGGAGCGCTTGACGCGGTTGGTCTGGTTGTCGTCGGGCTTCTCCCTCTTCACCAGGGGCTTCTTCTCGGGGGCCTTCATCCGCCAGGAGATGGCCGGCATGTTGAGGGACTGCATGCCCTTGTCCTTCTGGTACTTGGTGGAGGCCACGTAGGAGGCCTTGACCGTGGACACCACCGTGTTCATCAGGTTCTTGGCGGCCTGGATCAGGGACATGGCGCTGTCCACCTTTTGTTGACGGAGACGGAGGAGGAGGAGGAGGAGGAGAGGAGAACACAAGACAGTTAAAAATATATGCTTTTAATCACTTTTAAAGCTCTACATGGCAGTGTGTTGTTTTTGGCAGCACATTTCTATTTTTTGTTTAGCCATAGTCTTTGGACTGAAACGTCATTTAGTTTGAGTCGCATTTTAGTCACCTGGAATGTACACACACATGTTAGTCTAGTTTTAGTCGACTAAATCTACAGTTGATTTAGTCGACTAAAATGTATTTTGGCGGGTCTTGATGCCGTCGTAATGAGTGTTTTTACACTTGCTGAAAATAGCCGATCCACAAGCTCCGATCTGCAACCAAGTGTAAAATTACTTGTACTGGATCTCTTGTCCCTTCCCAACATTTTAGTCTAGTTTTTATTTGTAGACAATATTGTCAGTATATTTAGTCTTAGTTTTAGTCATCGTAGCTTAGTTTTCATTTAGTTTCCATTTGTTTTTGTCAGTGAAAATAGGTAGTCGACGAACATTTTTCGCCTTAGTTTTAGTCGACGAAAACAACCCTGCTACATGGGCTGGCCCCAGCTGTACATCATCGACCTACTGCCTTCCTAAACCAAATCAAAAACCAGATCAAACCAGATCTCTCAGGTCCTCCAGCAAAAGGTCTGCTAGAAATACCCGCGTCCAAGTTGAAAACCGCAAGGGTGACCGCAGGCTTTCGCTGTGGTAGCTCCTACCCTATGGAACGCCTTGCCTCTGAATCAGTCGACTGTTTTAAAGACTAAAGACTCTAAAGACTAATTTATTCCGTAAACATTTCTCCCATGTATACCTTTGACCTGAGCCATTTTATAGCCCTGTATGTCTTTGTTCTGCCTTGTTTTGTTTTTGTTCTGCTCGTTTATATTGTCACAACTGTATGTGTTCTGTTTTTTTCTGTGCTTCTATTTGTTTTTACTGTCTCAGTTGTTCAGCACCTTGTAGCTTTGCTTCGAAAGGTGCTTTATAAATAAAATGGGCCACACACACACACACACCGTTAACCAGGGTGTTGAACACACAAGAAGTTTTGTTGAAAAGGGATCTTTTACATTATGGGGCCGTGGCCGGTGTGGAGCGGCTGGATGGGAACTAGAAGGTACCCGGTTCGATCCCGGGCTCCCCACCAGAGTTAGTGTCGAACTTGTCCTTGACCAAGACGCTGAATCCCTAATTTCTCCCGCTGAGCAGGTTGGTGCCTCGCATGGTTTCCATCGGTGTATGAATGTGTGTTTGAATGGGTGAATGGAATGCACCATTTACATATACATAGACGCTTCTCAACAGCTTGGACACGGACATTTAAAAACAACTTATTCGTTTAAATATCCAACAAAAAACCGCTGACCTGTCAAGTTGTTATTTATTTATTATAAACTGCGTGTGCGTAACACTGTTACGTTGTAAACACTTCCCCTCCATCATTTCAACTACTTTGACTACTATTCAAGTTCATTACAATGACGCACGTCCATGTGTGCGCAAAAAGGACTTTTTTTTCCACCTTTGTTTATGAGAAGACCACAATGGAATTCATAGTTTTTTTTATCCTCAAATGTTTTTTTTTTTTTTAATCAACTAATTGGCGTGTTATTTATTTGCAATTCAAACCGAACTGCCCATCCATCTCACTCATTAATTGACGCCACATCTACGGCTAAAGTACAGTAAGGATGTAAATAAATAGTGTTGCATGGAATTCATGGGGGAAATATTGCAGTGGGTATAGTTATTCCTCAAGTATGACAGTTTGCCGGCCTCAGACTACAGGCCTTGGAATGACATTAACACATTGTTTTGCTGTGTATACATGTGACCATGCTCTAGTGTAGACTATTTGGACTACTTTGACCATTCACAATTGTGCAGCGCTGTGTGCTCCTTGGGCAACGCTTCACATTATAATCTCTGTCTGGAGTATAAACAGGTGAGAAAAACACATCTATGTGAAAAGGTTATCCTAATTTAAACTACGGTTATGGTGGCCCCTGAGAACCCTCCAACGAATATGTTAATGGTGTATAAGACCGGGTTCTTTCCTCCCCCCCCCCCCACACTTATCGTCACAAACAGTGTGTTTGTGACCAGCAACAATTCCACGAGAGAAAGTAGATAAACTAAGTCACTTCCAATGTTGTCTGTATGTAAATATCCTCTAGCACTGCGTTATCTTAACCCATTTAGGCCCGATATATTCGGAAAGAATAGATATTCAAATATTTGTGCCGCATTTTCACGATTTTTCAAAAATAGCAGACCTACAAGCTTGTAGATCTGCTATTTTTCAATAGCTAAAGCATAACACGATGCGAACACCAAAAAGGGGTTCCCGCCCAAAATTGGTTAAGCCACCGAGAAAGCTTTGGGCAACACTGGTCCCTTCCTAAGACCCAGATTATGTTTTCAATACGAGATATGAAATATAATCTGCAAATATGACATGCCACGGTGATGAATCATCACCTAATCACCTACAAGCTCATAGCGCGCCACTCGGTGGCGCGCTATGAGCTTGTAGATCTGCTATTTTTTTGAAAAATCGTGAAAATATTTATTTCAGAAAACTTAAGAGGATTTAGAAGATTTTCTTTACAATTTGAGGTCAGGCCTAAATGGGTTAATCATCCTAGCCTTAAACTACTAGTGAATACACTCGCTAGGAGATCTGAAGAATGAGAGAATATGCTTTTTTCTCTTTCATTTAGTTTCCACTTCCACAAAGCTCAAGTTCAACTTTTGCAACACCCTGCAATTGCAGCTCCACACGTTCATGTTCCACACGACGACACTTTGACACCCCATCACTTGGAACCCCGTGTTGCTCCTCATAGGAGCCCCCCCTGGGCACCCCCTGTGATGACAGCCATTTGGAAGCCACAGACACAGATCTATAAGGCAGGAGATATATATATACGGAAAAGTGTGGCACACTTACCCCAGACACGACCAGCTCTCCTCCCAGGTTCTGCACCTCGGCCTTGACCTTACTGCAGATGTTGAGCTGGTGGCAATACAGGGCGATGCGCTGGAGGTAGGCCAGCAGGTCCTGCTTACAGGACACATGGTCTGGACACTGAGGGACGAAGGAAAAGAGACACTCAGCAAGGGGTTTTTAACCACGCGTGTCAAAGGGGCCCCATGGAGACTCACTGCCTGCCAATCAAGCAATCAAGGCTGAGTGGCTGGCAGCTTGCTCACTGCACACAGGTGTGGGAGCCAGGCACTCTTTCAATGTGCATGTGCCGATCCAATATGTTCACCCGTGAAGCTTACTTTGAAAGCAAATACACAGTTCAACACAACTATGACATTACAATGAGTCCATTTTAGTCAGCTCCCTAGACATTTTCTGGTCCCCATTTTGTCATAAAGCAAAAGAGAAAATGGCAGGACTTAAAGTTTTGCAAGGCCAAGTATCAATCAGTGATTTGTGAAGCAGACCAGACTAGCGCTCCGTTTGCAACAATTAGCACAATATGTAAAGCAATGATGTTTTGGTATTCTAAAACCATGTTCCTTCTGTTCTACATACAGCTAACGAGTTGAAGTAAACTTAAGATTGATGCTTTAATGGCTTTTTATTAAAAAAATGGGTCATAACCATAAGCTTCTTCAACAACCCCAAAAGAATTAGAGTTTATGGAAGATGCTTCTGGACATGCCACTGCTACAATAGTCTGGTTAGGGTCATTAATTCAGAGAAAAGCAGATCTACAAGCTCACAAAACGTCAGGTTGTGAGCTTGTAGAGTGGCTATCTTTGGTGCACATCGGCGTGCAAAGTGCAAACAATTATAAATCATCCTATACTAGAAAACGCCACGACATTTGAGCCTCGCGATTTCCATCGAGTCGTGCTGAATGTCTGCGCCAACATTTCGTGCTAAAAATCGTTGCAACGCTTGCATAAGTATATATAAGAGAGAAAGAGATGCTGGACCCTATATATATATATATATGGATGAATCCGAGTGACTGAAATCCGTCCCGAGAACTTGAATCCATGCATCCCCCACACACACACCCCCCCCGGTTTGTCACGCTGAGTCACGGAGCTGTGACAGTTGGGTTAGATGGACACCCACAGGCCTGTGGTTCAGAGCCAAGATGACTGGAAAAACAACCCACGTATTCTCATACAGTCACTGGGTTATGCGCCACGGAAAGTCTCACCGAATGCAAATTCAGTTGAAAAGGCAAACAGTAACCGTCAGGTCTATTATGTTGAGGTGAACATTAACCCATTCTGGGCCGGGAAGTGGAACCCCATCGTTATAATTGAGCTATTGGAAAAATAGCAGATCTACAAGCTCATAGGGCTTGTAGGTCTGCTATTTTTTTTGAAAATAAATCGTGAAAATATTTATTTCAGAAAACTGGAGGATTTAGAAGATTTTTTTTATTTTTTTTTAAATTTCGAGGTCAGGCCTAAATGGGTTAAAGGGTTACTTTCTGGAGTAGAGTGAGCTTCACAGAATCTGGCAACTTACTCGGAGAGTCAAACAAAAAGACTAAAATAAAATGCATCCCAATTCTAAATAAACCATGCCCTGTCCTCACGATAATTGAACCATTCAACTCGGCTGAATGAGAGCTGCATTGCTTGGCTCTCTCTATAGCCGTATACTCCGTCGCGAGCATAATTAGACCAAGTCTCTGGGTCGGAAAACACCGCTTTTCTATTCCTCACTCGGTTTGCTAAACACAAGCCCACCCGCCAACCTATATACCTGCCCGTCTGCCTGATAATTAGGGCTTCTATAGTGTTCACACAAGGTGAGCACGGTGACAGCCAGGGGCTCTGTGGTTTCATCACCGGTTCTCACACAGCGGTGGCGGTGGTGGTGTTGAAACGCAGGGTCACACGTGACATTTCTCTGTGGTGCTTTAATAGTTGATCCATTTTTTTTTTACGTGGGCTTTATTGCATTCACCGAGGGCTCAAGAGCATCCGACGTGTCCTTTTAACAATCACAGGCTACTGGGCTTATAGCCTTATAGCCTGACTTCATCTAATATCGCTAAACCTGTGTGTGTGTGTGTGTGTGTGTGTGTGTGTGTGTGTGTGTGAGCGAGAGAAAGAGATAGAGAAAAACAGCTGTACATATAACAGTAGATCGTTTGAATGTAGCTTCCTCTGGTAGCCGTTAAATCTTAAGGACAGGCTAATGGTTAATGCTAAAGCTTTGTGTGTGTGTATGAGGGTATGTGTGTGTACATCATTTTTGTTTTGATTGTATTGCCGTATTGTTCCTTCTGCTTTGGCAATGTAAACGTACGTTTTCTCATGCCAATAATTGAATCGTGTGCTCAGATCCAGCGTGTGTGTGTGTGTGTGTGTGTGTGTGTAATAGCATTCAGAGGAAGCAACGTTACAATTCCACCGGCTCACAGTGGATAAATGAAACGGAAATATCCCCCCTTGCATGTAATGACGAGGATGTTATGACCTTCTACTATTACAAGCATTTATGTGCAGTAGTAGTTAACGGAGCGCACAAGACCTCACCCGCCCCGGCTACTCATTCCCCCTGTGGTATAAAGAGAGAAGGGAACTGAAATGTGGGGGTTTTGGGGTTGTGAGTTTTGGACACATGAAATAGGCTGGGAGTTATGATTAAACCGTTAAGGCCCGACTGTCGAAATTTAAAATAAATATTTTTTTTAAATGAATTTTTTTCAGAAAAAACCTCATGTTTCTATATCAGTGGTTCTCAATATTTCATGTCAAGAACCCCCAAAAATCTATGAAATTGACCCCCCCCATCTGAAAATGTGTCGTTTCAGGGACCCCACTTCCCGGAAGCAAAAGATTTGAGTTAAAGACGGTCACTCTGAAAGAGTATATATATATATTCAAAGCTTTGCACCACATGTTCATGATTTTTCTAAAAAAAAAGCAGACCTACAAGCTCGTAGCGCGCCACTCGGTGGCGCGCTACGAGCTTGTAGATCTGCTATTTTTCAATAGCTAAATTATAACAATGTTTTAAAAACACCAAAAGGGGTTCCCGCCCAGAATGGGTTAAACCCCAATCCTGCTGAGCGCATCAATGGCGTCCCTGGTGAGCAGTCTGGTGAGCACTCTGCTGAAGATGAGTGTGCACGTGTGCACGCACGCACACACACACACACACACGCACACGCGCAAACACACTTCCCACTGCATGCTCAGCTGTGTTCAACTACACAAACACACACACACACACACACACACAGCCAGCCAAACATTAAGGGGCTGTGAGCGTCGCCATAGATGCACAAAGATGTGCAATTTCTGCTGCCAGCCTGTACTGTAGAGAGAGAACAGAAATCTATGCCCCTTCATCAACACGTGTAAACAAACTCAGCCACCGACAAGAACATCGCACACACACTGTAGACAAAACCATTAATAATATTAATGATTTTTGTCTACCGCGTGCGATGTTCTGTACATATATTATGTGTGTGTGTGTGTGTGTGTGTGTGTGTGTGTGTGTGCGCAGAGAGAGGGGGAGAGGGAGAGAGAGAGAGAGACACCCTGAGACAATAGTGATAAAACGGGAGTATATCACTTCTATCAGCACCGCGGGCTACTGATTAACCCATTCTGACCTGAGATCAGATTCATACGAGGTTTCCACTGGACACACACTGGTCTGATGAACCCATTCTGACCTGAGATCAGATTCTAAAAAATGTCAGTCGTTCTTCGATTTTTCAAAAATAGCAGACCTACAAGCTCGTAGCGCGCCACTCGGTGGCGCGCTATGAGCTTGTAGATCTGCTATTTTTCAATAGCTAAAGCATAACATGATGCTGACACGAAAATGGGTTCCCGGTCAGAATGGGTTAATAGGAGGACTCGTTAAGTAGGGAGTAAGGAGAGGTGAAGAGTTGACATCCCATTACAGAAGAGGAAGGGAGAGGGTATGGCCGAGGAGGAGGAGGACGTGGGGTGTGGGGTGGTGGTGTGGGATGGGGGTGAAGAGTGCTGGAGGGAATGATCATGATATTAGAGGACTAAATATGCGGCTGTGTGAGAGACCAGGAGGAAAAGAACGAGGGGATAGGAGGAGGTAAAAAAATGTAACCAGACAGACAGACAGAGGAATGAGTAGCCTGTTTAGAGGATGATGTGGAGAGGTATAGAGCAAGCCAGAGGAAGATATGGCGCAAAGACAGAAGGACAAGGAGTACAAAGAGAGAGAGAGAGAAAAGAGACAGTATGAAGGTGTCGCCTGCCGACAACGTCGCCGGGCGCCACATCGTTACATAGATCAGTTCTCGTCGGCAAGAGACACTGCTGCTGTGTGATGATGTATGAATATTAAGCTGTGTGTATGTGTGGTGTGGTGTGGGGAGGGGGGAGCATGATATGGACATGATGTGCTGTGTGTAGGTGTGCGTGCGCGCGCAGTTATAGCAGCAGCAGCGAGGCTGGGCTGAAGCTGGGAGAGATGCAGTAAGGAATGCTAATGAGAGCTCGGGGGAAGTTTTGAGATGGCTGAGATCAGGAGGCTCTCTGTGTGAAAGCATCGCTTGTGTGTGCTCGCGCTTCAGTCTTCAGCTGCTATACTGCACTCACAGGGCGCTCTCGCACAGGAAATACTGCAAGGCCCCGCTCTCCGGGCTATCTGTGTGACACACGTGAACGTGCACGAGTCGAGCACAAGAGAGAGAAGAGACGACGAGGACGACGACACGCTCCTCGTCTTCGCACGAGGACGCCGGGCGTCTCTGACGAATGGCAGTCCTGGGGATCGTGATTAGAAACATCACACTGACATGTTGACGCTTAAGGCGTCATGTTCAGACGAGACGAAGCCGTTTTAACGCCGCCGTCGTCTTATGGAGTCGCGCGGCTCAAAGTGGCCGATCTGCGAGTTCACGAAACGTTGCGTTGGAAGTTGGGAAAAAACGTTGCAGGGGGTCTGAATTTCCCTCAACATTTTGATTTTCGTGGCACGGCTCTTGATAATTTAGCATCATAACTGTTATGATGCTAAAGACATCTACAGACGTCTTATCAAATGAAACCGTAGGCGGTCTAGGACGTCTGTACACGTCTTAAGATGTTTTATATTGCTTAAAGGACCACTTCACCACTTTTCAATATTCATATAATAGGTCCTCGCTAATAATCATGAATTGCCATTTGGGCAGTTTAGAAACTGTCTTCCAGTGACAGAACCACTTGTTATGTTCGGTGTGCGCCAAGCTTATTTAATTTTAGTGTGAAACATTTATATTAAAATGGGTTCGTTATGAAAAATGCGTACATGTTGGCAGGTTTGCACATTCTAACATGAGCAGACTATCATGGTGAGACAGACATTTCTCGCCCCATTGACTCATTCCAAAGCAGACTTGTACACACACAAACACACACACACACACACACACACACACACACACACACACACACACTAGCCCTTAAATGTCGACCTTTGATCACCTTTTCCTATATCTTGTTTTATTATTATTACCCATAAAAACGTTATCCATTAATTCGAAACAAATTAGAAGTCATTTTACAGTCACATTCTTGTATTTACCCTATTAATCTGTAGGTTATATTGGGGCCGGGTGCAATGGAAGACAGGCCATTTACAGTCGACGATATCCCTCCGTGTCACAGGCCAATGTTGGCACGTACAGTATACGTTAAGAGCACCTGCTAAAAGCAGGTAATTACAGTTGTAATTATGTTACCCTAATGTCACTGGCAAGTGCGACGCTATAGCAAAAAAAGATTAAGTCATTTAGCCATTATGCTATTTTAACAATGCTCTTATATATTTCATAGCGCATAATATCTCATGTGAGAAAAGAACGGGGGTCATCACTCGCAAGACTTTCGTTTATGACTGACCCTCTCTCGCTTATAATGGAGACTTCTATCATTAAGAGCCCCATCATCGCAGGCACTCTCGGGCCATCAACAAAATGTGGTTCTGTCCACCGTGCGGACCGCTGAAGTGTCCCTCACAGCACCGACTATATAGCTCCCATGGCACTCCTATGCGCCACACTGCTGGCCATTAACCCATTCTGACCCGAGATCAGATTCTAAAAAATGTCTTCTACATCCCGGCAGTTTTCTGAAAAAGCTATGTTTCTACGTCAGTCGTTGTTATATTTTTCAAAAATGGCAGACCTACAAGCTCGTAGCGTGCCACTCGCTATGAGCTTGTAGATCTGCTATTTTTCAATAGCTAAAGCATAGCATAATGCTAACACCAAAAAGGGGCTCCCGCCCCAGAATGGGTTAAAGACCAATTTATACTTGGCCGCATGCTGGTATCGCGCCACCGAAAACAGCAGATCAATAAGCTCACATCCCCATCACAGTGCCGACGAGGTGTGAGCTTGCAGATCTGTTATTTTTCGGCGTGCCACACACACTGCACAAAACAAAGTATATATAGGGGCCCTTAAGTGGTTTAGTCACCTTGCGGGGTCAGCCCTCCTGCCTCGAGAGGCTTTCATATCCCACAACTCTGGAGATCTTTTGGAGTGAAACCGATAAAATAACCCATTCTGAACGGGAACCCATTTTGGTGTTGGCATTAAGTTATGCTTTAGCTATTGAAAAATAGCAGATCTACAAGCTCATAGCGCGCCACCGAGTGGCGCGCTACGAGCTTGTAGGTCTGCTATTTTTGAAAAATCGAAGAACGACTGATTTTTTTTAGAATCTGATCTCAGGTCAGAATGGGTTAATCAGACCAGTGTGTGTCCAGTGGAAAACCTCGTGTGAATCTGATCTCAGGTCAGAATGGGATAAAAAAGGTGAACCACCTCGTTTACACGGAAAGCGGAGATAAGGAGGTGAAATATCACAGGTCTCAGGTGGAGGCTGCGTCGGGTTGTCATTGTTGACATTCGCTTTGCTTTTTCCCCAAAAGCATTAGCAACGCAACGGGGAGGTAGAACTGAAAGGGGTACCATGTGTGACTGTTACTCTGCTAATCTGTTAATTAGATCTCTTAAGTAACAACGCCTGACATAGCCGACTTTTGGTACATTTTCTCCATATATTCAGGAGGTGCACATTTTTAAAACGGCTGTGAATGAGAGCGTGTCACTATGGTTAAACCTACAATCTGGAAGTTTCAAAGAATAAAAAGGTTTTTTAAACCAATCTTGCATGCTAAAGTTACGCTAAAACAATATAACGTTGCAAAACCTGGAGAGTTTGGAGGTGGTCGTCCCTACTGAGAAATATGTATATGTGTATCGACCTATAGGTCGATACACAAAGTGGTATACTGCCCGAAGCTCATATCTTATCCACTTTTCGGTGATCAGTCATGCAAATCTAAAGGTATAGGACATAGAAATGTACAGACTTAACCCATTTTGACCTGGGAACGATTCTGCCAAATGTCTTCTAAATCCTGACAGTTTTCTTGAAAAAGCAGTTTTTCTAGTCGTCAGTCGTTCTCAAACACTTTCATGTCACTTTTCACGATTCTTCAAAAAAATAGCAGACCTACAAGCTCGTAGCGCGCCACTCGGTGGCGCGCTATGAGCTTGTAGATCTGCTATTTTTCAATAGCTAAAGCATAACATAATGCGTTAGCATGCTAACATAATGCTAGTTTTTAGCCTTTTTCCCTTGTGTCCACAAAAGGAGAAAGTGGGAGTGATGAAAGGGAGGCAGATGAAAAGAGGAAAGAGGCAGCTGTTGGAACAAAAGGATTTCACGGCGCTGCTACGTGTCCTGTCGGTAATGTCCATGATAGAACTGATCATCAGTAAGGTCAGGTCCAATCATTGCAAATGCCATGCAGCTCAGCTGAATCCCATTAACCCATTCTGGGCGGGTACCCCCTTTTGGTGTTAGCATTATGCTTTAGCTATTGAAGAATAGCAGATATACAAGCTCACGAGCTTGTAGATCTGCTATTTTTGAAAAGTGGTGAAAATGTGCCTGAAATCTTTGAATAGATGTTCTTTCAGAGCGAACGTTTTTAACTCAAATCTTTGCTTCCGGGGGATGGGTGTCCCTGGAACTAAATATTTTCAGATGGGGGTCAGCGGGCCAATTACATATAATTCCGAGGGTTCTTGACATGAAATATTGAGCACCACCGGTATAGAAACATGAGGTTTATCAGAGAACAAAAAAAAGATTTTTTAAAATTTCGACGTCGGTCCTAAATGGGTTAAATGCAACAGAGAGGCAGTGAGAGAACCCACTGCACTGATGACGCCGCTGGCCGCTGCTCTGACCTTTCAGGACACATCACGCAGAGAGAAATGCCACTTTCCTAAAAAATATCTACTCACACCGGAGCGTTCCAACACGCCTGCAGCCGCCCGTTTAGGAAGTTTGGCTTAAGTTTGATTTGTTTTCAGCTCGTCATGAGAGAGAGAGAGAAATGTGATAGGCTTGCTATCGGCTCAGGAGTCTCTAAACGGTTTGTTTTGATCAGTTGCGTCTGTGGGAGGAAAACGGAGAAGAGGATGAAGTTGCTGATGCAAGAGATTACACCAGTGCCCACTTGCCTTTTGATGTAACGGCCGACATCACAGCATTTTGAATCATTGGAGAAGATCAGCTCGCCGATTTAATTCCGGGAACATTGATACTTGTATAAGACTGGACCGTGTGGATGGAATATAAAATGCCCCAAAAAGACTGGACTGGTTAAAGTGGATGGATTTGAAGTAGAAACAGAAAAACCCAACAACTGCTGCTGCTGCTGCAGAGTCTCAGAAGGTAGAGCGGTACAGTCTGAGAGCCAGAACGTTCACAGTTCAATCCCCGGCTCCTCCTGACTGTACGTTAGGGCTTTAAGCAACTAGTCCACTAGTAAATCAACTAGTTGAACTTGTTGGTACTAGTTAATTAAAAAAAAAAAAAAAAAAAAAAAAAACGTTTTTTTTGTAGGCCTCAAGATCAGCTAGAATACTAGATTATAGTATATATATATATATATATATATATACACACACACACACACACAACAGTGCAGCACTAATACTATCTCTCTCTCTCTCTCTCTCTCCGTTTCTGGCACAACAGCGCCCCTACTGGTACTCATGGCCACATAGGTAGGTAGGTGAACGAACACATAGGTAGGTGAACACGGACATTGCTGTTCCTTGGAGTGGTTGCAACACTAATTCTAATGTTCATTCGAGTACAAAAAAAACCCCCCAATTATAATACAATTATATAAATGCAGTGCATTCACCGTTTAATTGCCCAATGCGACTAATAATAAACATGATTGTCATTAAACGACCTTCATGAAATAAATAAATCAAAGCAGTTAAAAGCAAGCACATAATTACTCCGGTTTTGCCCAGAGGTTGCGTGTGTGAGCTAAGATGTACATACCAGACATTACATTTGAAATTTAATTACGTTAAATGCAAATCATCCGCTAAAGGTTATGAAGTAGTCCCAAGTAGTGCGTTTTTTTTTTTTTTTTTTTTAACATACATTAAGATCCATGTTAAATTGTTAATGTTGCATGCCCTCTAAGCCAATCATGAGATTGGCGGTATCCATCAATGGCTTTGTACCATGACAGCGCTTGGAAATCATGCACTGCCCAAGCAAGTGGCTTATGCTATAGCTTCTTGGTCAGAGCTAAACATAATTAACCCATTCTGGGCGCGAACCACTTTGGGTGTTAGCATTACGTTATGATTTAGCTATTGAAAAATAGCAGACCTACAAGCTCGTAGCGTAGTACGAGCTTGTAGGTCTGCTATTTTTTGAAAAATCGAAGAACGACTGACATAGAAACACAGCTTTTTCAGAAAACCCTCAGGATGTAGAAGACATTTTTAGAACCTGATCTCAGGTCAGAATGGGTTAAAAAAAAGGCGGGGGGTGGAGTTGGAGATCATTTTAAAAAGTCTTTATTCTTAAGCATATGTAACAGAGAGGTATATATCTTCACCTCATTAATCATACCGTACATTTTCTAACACCCCATCCGCTTCCCTCCCCCCCACCGTCACTAATTAAGACATCCACTGAAAACCAGCACCTTTTAGGATAGTTGCCAATCCTTCTACTGCCGTAGTAGAGGGGCTGTGATTTAGATTCTCATAGCAGGGGGAGAGAGAGAGAGAATTGAAACGAGCTCAGAACCAAAGTGTGTCGCCACCAGTCCTCCGGCTTTCACCCTGTGTGTCTTTTATACCGCAGTGACATAAGGCCGCTGTGGACGACGCAGTAGTAGTGGTGGTGTCAGACACACTGTCGTTCGTACCAGAGGGTGGGAGATGGAGCTGTACTTGTGAGCCCCCCCTCCTCCTCCTCCCTCCTCCCGGACAAACAAACAAGCTTGATCCTTCAGTCACACCTCTAAAATAGAACCAACGGGGGTCGTGCTGGGACACGGCGGGTTGCCAGTTGGGGGGGGGGGGGGGGGGGGGGGAGTGGATTTTTAGGGCTTGTATAGCGATAACGGTACACTGGACAAAGCCACAGTCGCTGTCGTTATTCTGAGAGCAGGGAAAAAAAGACAAGCCTGCAGATGGGGGGGGGGGGGTGAGGAGGAGGAGGAGACAGTGTGTAGGAAGCCATCAATCCAGAGTCTGAATGCGCGTCCAAAAACCAAAAAAAACATCAGGTGAAGTATGATCGTCTGCAGTACATGTGCAAACAAGTATACTAGACTTTTGTTTTTAAGATTCATGACCTCAATGAGACTATAAGAAGATGCCACAGTAGCTCACCTTGTAAAGAATGCATACTACGTAATGGTGTAGTACTTTGCACAGCTGGCCCCTGGTTTGAATACGACCCAGACACTTTACCTTATGCACCCCTCTCTCTCTCTCTCCTGCTATTCCTGTCTCTCTCGCTCTCTCACTCACTCTCAAAAATGAAGCAGAAATGCCCCCAAAAGAGTATGCCAGAATGCCCATATACACACATTGTATTTTTGGTTGGTCTGTGCCTGTTTCAGGCCTATTGGGGCTGACGGATGGAAAGCGTCAAGAAAGACACTCATGTCAGGAAACGCAGCCCATTGTTTTTAACGGCCGTTGTCACACTGGAGGCGTCAAGTGGGCACGTCAAAAACCTGAATTTGCGAGAGTGCGGTTCTATTTCTGAGCGTTGACGGCGGGGAACAGACCACCAAAACACAAATGCATATATATATACGTGTGTGTGTGTGTGTGTGTCTTTAGTGTGAATGGGCCAGCAGGGTCACTAAGAATGCGACCACACTTGAAATGCAGACCTACAGAGACCTACCTAGGCGTGCTCGGCAACGCTAACAAAATGCCAGGTGAGCTGATAACGCCGTTAGCGCAGCTGTAGATAAATAAATAAGAGGTTTGCATGTGCACTTGTTCATTTAAGTACAGAAACAAAAGACATAAGTACATAAAAAGGAGGAGAGAGAGAGAGAGAGAGGACAGAACACTTAAGAGGAAAAAAAAAAAGGTTATAAATAACCTGGTGAGAGCTTTAATGCAGGATAAAAGCTTAATCAGAAGAGACTGTAATGGAGTGACCTCTAATGAACTTTATGAGGATGCCGGTACGTTTTCTGTGTATAGCCTTGGTTAATGTACTTCATAGTTAACCCATTCTGGGCGGGAACCCCTTTTTTTTGGTGTTGCAAGCATGCCGTTATACTTTAGCTATTGAAAAATGGCATATCTACAAGCTCGTAGCGCGCCACTCGGTGGCGCGCTACGAGCTTGTAGGTCTGCTATTTTTGAAAAGTCGTGAGAAAGGGGCCGCAAATCTTTGAATATATATTTCAGAGCGAACATTTATAACTAAAATATTTGCTTCTGGGGGGGGGGGGGGGGGTCCCTGGAACATCATATTTTGAGATGGGGGGGGGGGGTCCGTGGCCCCAATAGCGATAATTCTGGGAGTCCTTGACATGAAAAAGGTTGAGCACCACAGACATAGAAACATGGGTTTTTTTTCTGAAAAGATTTAGGATTTAGAAGCCTTTTTTTTAAATTTTTAAATCGACCTCAGTCCAAAATGCGTTAATGTGCCTTACATTCCATTCCATTCGTCTGCTTCCTGCTATACAGTGGCCCCGGCTAAATATAAAACCATCACAGCTCAGGACCATCAATCAGGGGCTCATTTTGAAGCAGACCGATGAGAGCCAAGATCGTCGCCCTCAACACATCTGCTGAGAAAACGATGCTCCTCCAGATTTGCGTCGGAGGCTTAATTCAATCACAATGACACTCCACGAGGATGTAAAAATGTGACAGCGAGATGGACAGGAGGCTGAGGAGTCTGGGTATGACGCGGATAAGAAGATCACGCTGGGGGCAAAGCCAAAAAGACTGACTGTAGAGGTAACCACAGGGACCAATTAAATGCCCTTCGTCAATTTTTAACGCATTTTGGACTGAGAAAAAAAAAGGCTTTTAAATCCTAATAGTTTTCTGAAAACCCCATGTTTCTATGTGTCAGCGGTGCTCAACCTTTTTCATGTCAAGGACCCCCGGAATTATCTCTATTGGGCCACGGACCCCCCCCCCCCCCCCCCCCCCCCCCCCAATCTCAAAATATGTAGTTCCAGGGACCCCCACAGATGCAAATATTTTTGTTAAAAATGTTCGCTCTGAAATATATATTCAAAGATTTGCGCCACATTTTTACAATTTTTCTAAAAATAGCAGACCTACGAGCTCGTAGCGCGCCACTCGGTGGCGCGCTACGAGCTTGTAGATCTGCTATTTTTCAGTAGCTAAATAATGCTTCAAGTTAAAACACCCAAAACGGGATTCCCGTCCAGAATGGGTTAATGTATGCTGCGGCTGTCAGTCAAGGCACTTCATTGAGGTACTTGGGAACAAACTGATGTCTCAACCGGGGCGGCTAGGAAAAGAGCAGGTTCAAATAGACATGTTGAAACATTCATACTTCTGGTACGAGTTTGACATTTAGATTTTGGGGCTTCTCGGGCGGGGGTCTATGAGGGCATAATATTCATTGTGCATCAGTGATTTAACATCTTAAAACTGTCAAGAATTGGACTTTAGAGATATCGGTGGATATAAAGCTGGTAAAAAAAATCTGCACCGGCGCTGTGAGATGGGGTGGCATTGGTACCGACTTAAATGTAAAACCTGTACCTGACAAAGTACGTCGACAAGATTAGATTTCCTAAAGCTCTCCTACTTTCTGTTCCATATTAGCAACGTAGCCGACTGGCGACATTTTCATAGTGAATGAAACAAGACTGAGTTTAACAATGGTGTGGCTCCTATGTGGATCTCAGAGCAGGCCAGCCCTTAACCGATTTAGACCGTATAGGACGTGTGGAAACGAACTAATCCAACCGACGGAGCGCATTTTCATCGATGTCAAACGAGTAGAAAAATATCCCCGTCGACCGCTCGGAAAGAAAGGCTCGTATAATCTCCTAATCTTATAGGGTGCTCTCCGTGGTTTTGACCAGATGGATATACTAAGCTCTTCCTTTCTGACTTCAACACGCCTCTCGTTCAAAACATGAACGCGAGGGATTATTCAGCGACTTTATCGGAATGATAGCGAGGCAAACGAGGGGGGGGGGGTTACAGAGTAAAAGCGGCCATATCTGCGTGGCACCCCGAGCTGTTATTTTGAAAGATCTCCCCCGCGTTGATCGTGTTAATCCGTGACATATCCCTCCATATTTGGGAAAGGTTTCAGCCCCATTGACTACGCATTCATTCACAATATTATATCTGCACTGGGGGGGGGGCTGTGATTGACAGACAATGATTGGCTGTTCCACTTTTTGGTTTCTGCAAAAACGCCCACCCAGCGCTTGGGGGGGGGGGGGGGGGCAGACCGGTTCTGTGGAAGATGTGTTTGTTTAACATGCTACTTCCTTGACCTACTGACATTTTGGCTGAGCGGGTTTTTTTAATGAGAATATCTCTTGTCTGGACAAACAAGACAGACACACAGAACCTCTTATAAATGGCTATAGCCTCCTACAGAGCAACACTGTTAATCTTTTTTCTACAATGATACATAGCTATATAGCATGTATATCCACTTACAGAAAGTCCCTTTTTTTATCTCGTCCCTTCCACACTGCTCTATGGAAGAAAAGAAAAAAACCCCAACATCAAGTGATAATCTATAATCAATCAACTGTATGTGTAATATGCAAATGCACAACTTCCAACAGTAGTTTCTAAATGTACTACAGACGCCACACTGCCTCGGGACAATATTTGCTTCTTCCTGTAATGAACCCTGCCTTATTCTGTCGCTGGGCCAGACGCCAGCGTTCCAGAGAGCCAACGCTCTGCCAAGTCCACTTACTTCCTGCTGACCTGCTTAAGCCATTTTGGGCGGGAAGCCTTTTGGTGTTGGCATTATGCTATGCTTTAGCTATTGAAAAATAGCAGACCTACAAGCTCGTAGAGCGCCACCGAGTGGCGGGCTACGAGCTTGTAGGTCTGCTATTTTTGAAAAATCTAAGAACGACTGACATAGAAACATAGCTTTTTTTCCAGAAAACTGTCAGGATGTAGAAGACATTTTTAGATCAGGTCAGAATGGGTTAAAAATTGAAAAATTAAAACATTTCTGCAATAGAAATTAGCATAAACGACGTGTTTTACAAAAACAATACCGAAGTGGCAGATACCTAAGCCTCCAACAGTGCCCAAAAAAAAAAAAAAAGGAGGCTCTGCTGCCTGCCTGGGCCTCGGCGACCCTTGAACTGCTGAGCTGAGATTTTTTTGTGGCGCTCTAACCGGTGGCGGCGATTCTTGAACGCTCCTCCAACCGACCCGCCGCAGGAGGAGGGAAATTTACAGCCCTGTCTGCCACAGAGCGTCCGGGGCCAGAGCCCGGATTAGCCCATTCTGACCTCAGATCAGATTCTAAAAACATTGTCTTCTATATCCTGACAGTTTACCATTCTGACCTCAGATCAGATTCTAAAAACATTGTCTTCTACGTCCTGACAGTTTACCATTCTGACCTGAGATCAGATTCTAAACATTGTCTTCTACATCCTGACAGTTTACCATTCTGACCTCAGATCAGATTCTAAAACATTGTCTTCTACATCCTATGTTCTACAAAGGTATGTTTCTACGTCACTCGCTCTTCGATTTTTCAAAGAATAGCAGACCTACAAGCTCATAGAGCTTGTAGATCTATTTTTCCAATAGCTAAAAGCATAGCATAACGCTACAACACCAAAAAGGGGTTTCCCGTCCAGAATGGGTTAGACTGCAACCGGCACCAACAGCCCCATGGATCACCATAAATCTACACTGATTGAATGCAAATTGGAGAAGTACACTATGCACGTCGGTATACATCATGAGAATAAAGCTTGCCGCGCCGAAGAGACACACACACACACACACAAAACGGCAAGCACATGGCCCATTCTCTAAATATGCAAGGCTTATTTTATGTCGTGTGCGTGTGCGCGCGCACACACACAGCTGTTTGTGAACAATGTGGGAGTGTTGAGCGTGCAGTTGCAGGGCGCAGGGCGGGGGGGAATTTATGGGCCACAGTGTGGCTTCACACATTTGCATTATAAATCTCAATTACAAAGCATTATTTGTTTACCGGGGCCGCTCCGACGGCGTTCGCATAAGGTGCCCTGCGGAGGACGACCATAAATTCTTAACCCATTCTGACCTGAGATCAGATTCATACGAGGTTTTTCCACTGGACACACACTACTGGTCTGATTATAACCCATTCTGACCAGAGATCAGATTCTAAAAAAAAATGTCAGTCGTTCTTCGATTTTTCAAAAAATAGCAGACCTACAAGCTCGTAGCGCGCCACTCGGTGGCGCGCTATGAGCTTGTAGATCTGCTATTTTTCAAAAGCTAAAGCATAACGTGATGCCGTAACACCAAAATGGGTTCCCGTTCAGAATGGGTTAATAAACTGCAGTGCAGACCTTTTGTACAGCGCTGACCTAAATCCTGCAGCTCATCTTCTTTGAGCGCTACGCTCATTTCTGTAAATTTTTAATACGGCTCCCTTACACCACACTTAACCCATCTCGGGCGGGAATCCCCCTTTTGGGGGCGTTAGCGTTCTATGCTATGCTTTTAGCTATTTGGAAAAACAGCAGATCTACAAGCCACCGAGTGGCGCGCTACGAGCTTGTATACGTAGGTCTGCCATTTCTTTGAAAAGTCGTGAAAATGTAGCCTCAAATCTTTGAATTATATATTATTACGGGGGTGAACATTTTAACTCAAATCTTTGCTTCTGGGGAGGTCCCTGGAACAACATCTTTTCAAATGGGGGGGGGGGGGGGGGCATATTACATATAATTTTGTGGGGTCCTTGACATGAAATATTGAGCACCACCGATACAGAAACATAAGGTTTTTTGTCTTTCAGAAAACAGTCATGATTTTGAAGACTTTTTTTTTTTTTTTTCTCTACGTCAGGCCTAAACGGGTTAAAAACATTTCGGAAACACGAAAGCCAGACCACTTTTCTTTCCACCTGCACGTTTTGCAGAACACTATGTTGTCCACGCGTGCCAATGTTCCCGCGACGCGAGGATAACTTGCTATCGGGCGTTGTTGGAACTGGAACCATCTGGCCCACATGGGTGAAAATGAAAAGCGCTGCTCTGGTAGAACCTCCAGGCCAAAGGGGTGTGTGTGTGTGTGGTGTGTGTGTGTGTGTGGGCGGGGGCGGGGGGGGGGGGGGGTGGTGTGTGTGTGGAGGAGAGTGATTAACCCATTTAGGCCTGACGTCGAAATTAAAAAAAAATCTTCTGAAGTCCGACAGTTTTCTGAAAGATGTTTTCTGTATCGGTGGTGCTCAATATTTCATGTCAAGAACCCCAGAAATGATATGTAATAATTGGCCACCGACACCCCCCCCCATCTGAAAATATGTTGTTCCAGGAACCCCCCTCAGAAGCAAAGAGTAGAGTTAAAAACATTGGCTCTGAAAGAATATATATATATTCAAATATTTGAGGCACATTTTCACGATTTTTCTGCAGACCTACAAGCTCGTAGCGCGCCACTCGGTGGCGCGCTACGAGCTTGTAGATCTGCTCTTTTTTCAATAGCTAAAGCATAGCATAATAAATGCTAACAACAAAAGAGGGTTCCCGCCCAGAACGGGTTAATATGCCTACGTAGGTTAATCAGCAGCGTTGCCTTGGCTCCCTGGAACTTCTGTGACATTACATATTCATTCTAGGAGGTGATTCACTCTACTGTTACCATTATGCTTCATGTTTTCTGGAACCGGGCCCCTGGCGTGTCATGCTTTGTTGAAGATACGCCTCTAAATATAAACCACCTACGTAAAAGAAATAAAGAAAAAGGAAGGGGGAAAAAAAAAAAAAAAAAAAAAAAGGAAAGGCTGCCACCTGGTAATTACGCTGCTAATGAAAAGGAGAATCACTCGTAATCCCTTTCAAGCTGGTGCCCCCCCCCGCTTTTTGGGGCATGTCTTTCTTTAAAAAAAACGCTCAAGTCTTCAAAAATAGTTGATCTACATGCTCAGGACTACATGTGAGGTTGTAGATGTGTTTCCTCCCAAACCCTAGCCTGCCTCAACACAAACCCCCAGTCCTTGGCTTTGATGTCGCCTGGTCTTCACTGTGGGGTATGGACTAAAACACGGACAGCTGGATGTTGTTCAGAGGCCGGAGGGGTCCTCCTCGGTTCTTCTTGGCAACCCCCGCTGTGGTTCCAACAGCCAAAGCCTCTTCATTTATTCATACGTTGGAGTGCTTCAAACCGCCCCAAATCCCCTAATAGTGTACACAGACACTTCAAACCGATACAAGCAATAAGCAGCTACTGTACAAATAGGCGGCAGGGGGGGGGGGGGGGTTCACAATGACAAGCCTAAATTAAATGCTGCTACACACATGCGTGCGGCTAAATTTGGAAAATACTACCAAGACGACATGCAGGCGCCGGGGCATGCACAAAAACCTGGAGCAAGATCCACCTGCAAATTCCATACGTTTTCTTCGGGGTATAATACTGTATCCGTTTTAGAGTGAATAAGCAGCTTCTGAAGCCCCGTCTCGAGGCATCTCTTCAGTCACAAGTAGGTCAGGGCAGGTATAAGAGATTTACTTCATGCTAAACAGAAGGACTACCATTACAACAGATCTGACAGCAACTTAAATAAAATATCACAAGTGAGGTGTGGGTCCTGGAAGGCTGCAGGGCAGCTCATTATGTAACACTGTGAGGCAGAGAGCGAGCTCATTGCAGAATTATCCTGTAAAAGCCGAGGCACCTAATTAGCCAAGACCCCCGTGGCACTTCACTTTTACACATTGCATTCTGGGAAATGTATTTTTTTTTTTTTAGGCTTTTCTTTTAGTAGCGTGTAGAGAGAGAGACAGGAACCCGGGGTCCAAGTATAGTATAGAGAAAGGAGACAGAGGGAGTCAGATTCGAACTAGTTCACATCCGCCCATATACTGACTGGCTGAGCAACCACCAGGCACCCCCATACATTGATGTCTCTCCGTGCATAGCATCCCCATATACTGGCTGGCTGAGCAACCACCAGGCACCCCCATACATTGATGTCTCTCCGTGTCTAGCATCCCCATATACTGACTGGCTGAGCAACCACCAGGCACCCCCATACATTGATTTCTCTCCGTGTCTAGCATCCCCATATACTGACTGGCTGAGCAACCACCAGGCAGGGGGAGGGTTTGAGGCCTGTTTCAAAGGCGAGTGGTAAATATTTCACAAGTGGCCTATAGTGCAACAACACTCAAACATATCTCTCCTACTTACACACACACACACACACACACACACACACACACACACACACACACAATTGGTAGGGGCAAAAAAAACAAACAAGACATCATTTATGAATTAATCATGAAATGACGCCTGGTATATGTGTGCAAACCGGGGCGCCCTGTAAAGCGATACTTAATAACGGCATGCGAGATAATAGATTCTAACTGAATTGTTTTAAGACCGCTACAAAGCCTCAGAATCCGTTTGCCTTGTCGGTTTGCCTTGAAGCTTCTCTGAAGCCTCGGAATGAACTCATTACTTCATAACGAGGCTTCAGGGAGGGCGCGACGACGCAGTCTGCTAACATGGGGAGTGAGGCAGGGCTGTCAACAGACCCGCCGTAGAAGTGACACAATGGCCTGACGGCGTCGTCTGCATTTGGCCTGAATCAAAAGACCTCACAGCAAAGGTCTTAAGCCATTTTGGGCCGGGAACCCCTTTTGGTGATGTTATAATTTAGCTATTGGAAAAATAGCAGACCTACAAGCTCGTAGCGTGCCACCGAGTGGTGCGCTACGAGCTTGTAGATCTGCTATTTTTGAAAATTTGTTAAAATGTGGCGCAAATCTTGAATGAATATATATTTCAGAGTGAACGTTAACAAAAATATTGTCTTCTGGGGGGGGGGGGGGGGGTCCATGGAACTACATATTTTTAGATGGGGGGGTCTGTGGCCCAATAGAGATAATTCTTGGGGGTCCTTGACGTGAAAAAAGGTTGAGCACCGCTGACACATAGAAACATGGGTTTTTCCAGAAAACTATAATTATTATAAATTATATTATATACATTATATCTGCTATTTTTGAAATATCGTGAACGTATTCATTTTAGAAAACAAAATTTTCGAGGTCAGGCCCAACATTAATTAAGCCAGTTTTTGTCTTCCCACATACATGTATGCGACAGCCAATAAGTCTCTCCTTCATGGAGGAAAATGGCAGCTTTTGACAGCAGAAGACCCCGTCAACCTTCCATCCGACGACGCCGTCACCTCGCATGCTAAACGCCTTCACGGTTGAACAACGGTTGAACAACAATGATCAGATTCATACGAGGTTTCCACTGGACACACACTGGTCTGATTAACCCATTCCGACTTGGGATCAGATTCTAAAAATGTCAGTCGTTCTTCGATTTTTCAAAAAATAGCAGACCTACAAGCTCGTAGCGCGCCACTCGGTGGCGCGCTATGAGCTTGTAGATCTGCTATTTTTAAATAGCTAAAGCATAACATGATGCTAACACAGAAATGGGTTCCCGGTCAGAATGGGTTAAATGGCTTCACACAATGCTGTCCGGGGGGCATCGTGGGGGGGAATCCGACTTGGTTCACTGATAATAAAATGGTATTTAATAATGACGAACAACGTGCATGAAAGATAAAGATTCTGCTGCAGGTGTCTAATGATTTTTTTTTTTTGGTGCCATAATTCACCCGCGAGATGTCGGAAGGAGACGACTCCACGATACTTTGATTGACTTCACTACGTCGATCTTATGGCCCGTTGAATAGCGATCACGTTTTTAGCTATTGAAAAATAGCAGATCTACAAGCTCGTAGCGCGCCACCGCGTGGCGCGCTACGAGCTTGTAGGTCTTCTATTTTTTGGGAAAAAAAAATCAAAGAGCGACTTTTTTTTAAATCTGATCTCAGGTCAGAATGGGTTAAGTTCCTAAGTTCACCGAGTTGACTGACTCGCAAGCATAATTCAAAACATCTCAATTATATTGTTTCGTTACCGTGTGGCGAACAACACAGATGTCTCATAATTCAGTCAAGTAGCACGTCGTCTCCAACAAGCCCCAAATTACTTAACCCATTCTGACCTGAGATCAGATTCTAAAAATGTCTTCTACATCCTGACAGTTTTCATTCTGACCTGAGATCAGATTCTGAAAATGTCTTGTATGTCAGTCGTCTTTGATTTTTCAAAAATAGCACACATACAAGATCGTAGCGCGCCACTCGGTGGCGCGCTATGAGCTTGTATGTCTGCTATTTTTGAAATAACATAGTGCTAACACCAAAATGGGTTCCCGCCCAGAATGGGTTAATGTTCTTGTTTCACGCTGCAACATCTGGGGACGACGACTCCCACTTTTCACGGCATACATTATACATCCAGGAACCACTTTCGATGTTATTTTTCCCTGTCACTATTTATAAACAGATACCACACCACTCCGGGCAGCAACACGGATGATTCGATTGGCTCCCGTGTGGCAGTATAGTGAAGTAGACATGTTCAATAAGGCGTGCTCTGGCGTAGTATAACCCACATTGCGCGGGGAGACGTTTTGGTGTTTATAGCATTATGCTATAGCTATTGAAAAACAGCAGATCTACAAGCTCGTAGCGCGCCACCGAGTGGCGCGCTACGAGCTTGTAGGTCTGCTATTTTTGAAAAATCGACTGACATAGAAACGTAGCTTTTTCAGAAAACCGTCCGGATGTAGAAGACATTTTTGAGAATCCGATCTCAGGTCAGAATGGGATAAACTGTGGCATGTAAGCAGGAAAAGGACAGTAGAAAGGAGTGTTGGGAAGAAGCCATGGGCATCGACTGAAGCTACAAGCATGGGATATATATTTATATTTTTTCATGTATAGTTACGCAAAAGGTTCAGCAGATAACGAATTAAACGATTTACAAGAGACTCAACAATTGACCATGCTTTCATGGCTAGAATTAAATTAGGCTATGGGGGTTTCTTATTGCTAATTGTAGAATTATGAAATGTACACGGGAAAAAAAAAAAAAAAAAAACAACGCTCAGGCCAGCAGACTTGGGTGAGGTGCTGGAGCCAAAAAGGGAACCAAATAAACAATTAAGGAAGGTCTGTGCCCTGAAAGCTTGCTATATATATATATATATATATATATATATATATATAAAATAATTTTATACAAAACCCCCCTTTTTTATTTTGTTTAAGTGTGCGGAAGTTCCCTTTAATCGTTCATTACACTGATCTCAAAAAAAGGTGTGTTGAATCCAAAGTCTGCCACTAGCCGAGTGAGAGAAACCTATACAGTAAAGCAACCCGAGGCATAACTGTCAAATTAATTAATGGACCCGGGGAATGCATGTCAACAACATTAAGAGTGTCGGCGTGACACGGTTCATATTCTTTATGTCCGTCAGCGACATCAGCGGGGGGGGGGTTCACTTACTTGGTCGGCGATGGTGCGGCCCAGTTTGTCCATTCTTGATCCCGCCTCTGCGATTTTCTTGGCGGCACTGATGACATCAGACGTGTTCTTCAGTGGTCCTTTCCCCCTGGGGAGAGAGAGAAGAGAGACGACAGAAGAGATCACGCCTTTGTTTTTTGATCTACTGCAGCTTCATTCAATATGCAACAAGCCGAGTCATGGCCATGGAATTGCTATGTTTTTAATGGTTGTCTCGACCAGACACTGGGTTAATTTATGGGGTAAAAAGGAAGGCCAGGGAAACTGAAATGCACACCCCACCCACCACAAGCTCACACACACGCACAAAACACCTGGAATCATAAACATTTTATAACTCTTTTTTTTAGGTTCAGGGGCTGCAGCCTATACCGTCTAAAGTAGTGATGCACCCGAATATTCGTGCCGCAGAAAATGGCAAAAAAAAAAGCATATTATATTCGGTTTCGGGGGCCAAGAATTTCCCTTTCGGTGCATCCCTAGTCTAAAGGCCATCATAACAGAGGCAAGGACACATTCTCAACAACAAGGCCATTCGATGTGCTTAGAGGCCGCTCGCGTCTTATCCAAATTTGTTAACCTGTGTCATCTCCTCCACTCGAGAGGGCTCAACCAGCTTTATTCGAAAAGGCCAAGAACTGAGAATGTCTGAGGCAACTCTAGATGGTCCAAACACTAAACAAAACCATTATTATCCATCTATTTTGCTCCGTGAACTGCAGGAGTAAAAAGAAAAAGAAAAAGGGGGAACTAAACAGAGAGAAGAAAAGCGGAGATAAAAATGGAATGTCCAACTCAAACTAATAGCTTCGGCTCATTTCGTTCTAAAATGCGGGCAGCTCCCCATCTTCCTTCCTCGAAAACAAGGCTCCTAGAAAACACGGGGCCAGCTACACTATAGACAACCCCACGGTACAAAACCTTCACCAGCTATTTGCCAGCTTAGTGTCCCCACAAGGGACTCGGGACACAGTTGGCAAGAGGAGGCACAAATTGGATTCAAAGCTATGCTCTCTCTCCAGGCTAAAGCACGAGCCATCCAACCCACAACAGATGGAATTTTGTGCTCTCTCTCTCTCTCTCTCTCCTTTTCCTCCCCCTCCACCCATGTCTAACCCCTTCCCTCTCTCTCTCTGCGTTGCCAGAGCTGTGAAGCCAGTGTCAGGGTCCATGATGCGTCACACAGCCACACACAACTACTGCATAGGTCTTCTGCAGTGACAAGTCAGTCCCTGGAGACTCCAGCAGTTAACCCATTTAGACCAGACGTCGAGATTTTAAAAATGTATTTTTTAAAAATGTATTTTTTTTAATGAAAAACCTCATGTTTCTATGCGAGTGGTTCTCAATATTTAATGTCAAGGACCCCAAATATTAAACAATTGATAACAAAAAAAAGGACCCCAAATATTGTATGTAATTGGCCGCCGACCACCATCTGAAAATATGACTTCTCCAGGAGCAAAGATTTGAGTAAAAAAAAACTGAAACTCTGAAAGAATATTCAAAGATTTAAGGCACATTTTCACGATTAAAAATTAATAAATAGCAGAACTACAAGCTCATAGCGCGGCACTCGGTGCCGCGCTATGAGCTTGTAGATCTGATATTTTTCAATAGCTAAAGTATAACAAAGGCCTAATGCTTAAAACGCCAAAAGTCAGAAACAGTCTAGAAAGCAGAGTTTTAACTCGATTGTAAACAACCCTGAAAGCGTGACTAAATGGCCTACATGAGAGGGCAAAGTGCCCAATTGTCTGTGTTCTGTCCTATTGGCAGCATCAGTCTGGCCAAAAACATTGATTGATTGATTGAATACGGACGATTTTTAAGTCTTTGTACAGCCAGGTTTTTGAAACTTTTCCCAAAGTATTTTATTTCCAGTACTACAGCTCAATAATGTGGCTCTTACACCAGTGTGCTATCAATGCACCGAGACAAGAGTCGACCAAATGTGTCACGCGACACAAAAAACGGCCGGCAACATGTTACGTAGACAGCACTAGAATTGCATTGTATGTAGTCATAGCACTTCATAGTATAAATGTATAAGTATAGTATGTGTATAGTTTATATGTATAGTTTCATGACAGATATTCCACTGTTACGCCTTAGCTTATGCATGTTTCATGATAACTACTTTTTATGCATGTGATGTATTGACATGCTTTTTTCTTCTTTCTTATTGTAAGTCGCTCTGGATTAAGAGCGTCTGCTAAATGCCTACAGTGTAATTGTGTCCTGTATACATTACGTGACAGCACTACATTCTACCATGTATGTCATTTCTTTTCTTTTTTTCTTTTTTTTTTATCCCACAATTTTGGAACCCCTTTTTTCACCCAGTGTCAATTATCTAATGTAATCCTGGGCACGACCACTTCCTCTGCCAACCTGGGGGGGGCAGCGGACTGACCTCATGCTTCCTTCTATGCATGAGGAGTCAAAGCTGCTTCTTTTCACCCGACAGGGGAGAGTTTCCCCGGTAGGACATAGAGCGTGGAAGGAACACGTTATTCCGACCAGTTCCTTTCCCCTCCATCAGGCGCCCCGGCTGGCCAGGGGGAGGCAGTTTAGAGACCAGGATTACTGCATGTTTTTGTGAGGGCATCTACCCTATAGGGGACACGGGGAGAACATGCAAACTCCACACAGAAAGGCCCTTTCGCAAACCCCCGCCTTCGGGTATGGGCACTGATGACGCGGAGGAGGGAACACGCCCTCAGCGCCCACAGTGGGAATCGAACCCAGGACCGTCTAGCTGTGAGGCGACAGCACTACCGACTGTGCCACCGTGCCCCCCATGTATGTAACATATTTCAAAATAAAATATAACAAAAAACAATGTATATCCAAACATTACCGAAAACATATATATATAAAATAAAAAAAAAATCCTGGAAATACTTTTAAATGATACGACTGTGGGAACCCTGAGAAAAAGAAAAAAAAACACCAAATGGATGCGACAAAAAAAGCCCAAGGCTTTGTGTCCAATGTGGTACATTCATCACGCAACAACTGTCCAAACACTGCAACAAAACAGTACAATGAGTTTGAACTTTTCCCCCTATGTTTTATGTTACCACCCTGCCCGAGTCCGCTCGCAAGCAACCGAGATGTTGGCTGCGGCTACAGTGTTACCCCCAGCCATCCATTATCAGGTTTGCTCCGAAAACAAGAACAGACAGTGCGAGATGGGTTAACCCCTCGTGGAACCGGCTCAGCGTGTGAACGCTGGTCCTAACAAACTGCAGAGCATTCATCAGTGTTGCGACCAGTGACCAGTGATTTTCTTTTTTTTAAAGAAATAAATCCATATTTAGGTTGATTCGAGTTTTTTTTTAAAACAGTCATGCATTTTGGAGGGTGGGTTACGCTTAAGAAACAAGAAACGGCTAAAGGCTACAGAGGCGGAGACGTTGGTAATCGTCAATACATGGCACAACCATAATTCTGACCTGAGATCAGATTCTATGTTTTTTGAAAAAGCCATGTTTCTATGTCAGTGGTTCTTTCATTTTTCAATAGCTAAAGCATAACATAATGCTAACACCAAAAGGGGGTTCTTTTTGGTGTTAGCAGATGTTAACCATCTAATCATGGCCATCGTTAGACCCACCGGTATGATACAGAACCAGAAGTAAACCCGGGGGTTCCTGAGGACCGGAGTTCAGGAATCACTGTTGTAACTCGTCAGATCTACTTTTCATTCCCTTGCAATGGCCCGGAGAGCAAAGAAGATTGTTTTGCTATAGGGGGGCGAGATATCCTTATTTACCCCTTATCTGATTTTCATAATGCATTGAATATGTGGGATGTGGTGGGGGGCTGTGGGGGGGGGGGGGGGGGGGGGGGGGAGGAGGGCTGTCAGGTCTAGTGACAGACACGGGGTCTCCAGATGGGGTATGGAGTATAAGACACATCAGATGGAGTCCTCTGCGGTGGCGAAGTGGTCCACACGACAGCAGGTTTTTCCCTGAATATGTTGCATGGCTTTCAAAGCCATGCCATGCCTTATTCATGAGAAGCCACTGCATGGCCGTACACACACACACACACACACACACACACACACACACAGTGGAAGTCAACACTGATCTCTCTCGCTCTCTCTCTCGCTGGTCATAATAAGGCTGGCAAGAGAGAGAGAGAGAGAGAGAGAGAGAGAGAGAGAGAGAGAGAGAGAGAGAGAGAGGGAGAGAGAGAGAGAGAGAGAGGCCCCCCCCACCCCCCCGATCAATTTCCCCCATGCAGCATTAAGCCATTCTGGGCGGGAACCCCCTTTTGGTCGTTTTAACTAAGCACTATGTTATAGTGCTTAGTTAAAAATAGCAGATCTACAAGCTCATAGCGCGCCACCGAGTGGCGCGCTACGAGCTTGTAGGTCTGCTATTTTTGAAAAATCGTTAAAAAAAAAAAAAATGCCGGCACAAATCTTTGAATTTGTATTCTTTCGGAGCGAACGTTTTTTTTAACTCAAATCTTTGCTTACGAGAGGTTCCTGGAATAACATATTTTGTGTTTCCACCACTGGAAACATAGGTTTTTCAGAAAACCATCAGGATTCAGAAAACTTTTTTGTTTTTCAAATTTCGACGTCAGGCCCAAATGGGTTAACCTTGGTGCAGCTATGTGCCAGCTCAAGGTTGAGAGGGGGCAATAATTTGGGTGTGGGCTGAATTAGCCAGCGTGTGACCTTCCAGGTGTGCTACTGTGACACGTGACGAGGGTGCAGACATAGCGTGAAGACACGCCGCTCTGTGACCGTCACACACACACACGCACACAGGAGTATGTGTAGGTGTTGCACACTACAGCTGCAGCCAATGTAAAAATCATCAAATCATTTCAAGCCATGTCATGACATAAAACATGCCCCAATTCATACAGTTATGTAATGTTTCCCATTTAAGTAAATATATTCACTAATGACTTCACCTAAAAACATAAGTGCCTCTAGTATAGATAGTCACATTAACCCATTCTGACCCGAGATCAAATTAAAAAAATGTCTTCTACATCCTGACAGTTTTCTGAAAAATCTATGTTTCCATGTCAGTCGTTCTTCGATTTTTCAAAAAAAGCAGACCTACGAGCTCGTAGCTCGCCACTCGGTGGCGCGCTATGAGCTTGTAGATCTGCTATTTTTTCAATAGCTAAAGCATAACAATGGTGACACCAAAAGGGGTTCCCACCCGCCCAGAATGGGTTAATAGCACTAAACAGGAATTGCTTTGTTGAACCCAGTGTGTACGAAGACAGCCAGTCAAAGGGAAAAAACAAAAAATAAATGGCTATAATAAAACACCTGACGTACAACAGCAGTGTGTGGGTCCCGTGTGTACGTGCCACGTGAATTCTCGACACTGTAGCAACGATTCTCCACTGTGGTCTTGTCTCCACGTTAGCAGCTCAACCGTGTAAACAAACGTCAATCTCACAAGAGCCCGTCAAATTTAACTCGATATATGCGTCCACATGGACAGCTCGGTATAACCCTGGTGTACGAGTGTCTTCGAGGTTGTTACGACTCGCAAAAAGAGCAACAGTGATGTGCATTTGCAGTCTTTGTGATTATTTCAGCCACAAGACATTGGAGGCCGAAACCATGTCAAGAAAAGGTTACCGTCTACGTACATAAAAAAAAGTTACTTTGACAGTCAGGTAGCAAGAGCCACGCACTGACAAAGTACGGTAACTTTTTATGTAGCCGTCTCTGGAGACCATAAGGGCTGGTACAAACGGCGCATTCACAGAACTAAATGTCCAGGCTTGAAAATCCAGTTCCAATCAAGTTACACACAGGTGTGTACACTTACACAAATATACAATCATTAAGGGTACGGCTACACATACACATACATGCACCAAACTCCTTTATCCACATGGACATATGAAGCTGCCCATACTGATACACATTCACAACACCACATTCAGTAGCTGGAGCGCTTTTTTTTAACTATTTTATATCTTTAACCCATTTAGGCCTGACGTCGGGAAAAAAATAATAAAATGTCTTCAAAATCCTGACAGTTTTCAGAAAAACCGCATGTTTCTGTATCAGTGGTGCTCAATATTTCATGTCAAGGACCCCGGAAATATGTTGTTCCAGGGACCCCCCCGACCCCCCCCCCCCCCCCCGATAAGTGAGCGCAACCTAGCGTATAGAACGTGTCTCTGCTGTACCGATGCATGAACATAGAGGCTGCCGAGAGCTACAGTGAGTGGCATTACTGCTTACTAACTTTATACGTTTTGTTGCACTCGATAGCTTTCTGGGTGCAAGTGTGTCTAAATTCACTTATTTATGAGCACAAAATAATGTGCAATGGAAAAGTTCAGTTAGTTTCGATTACATTTTTTCAACACACACACACACACACACACACACACACAGAATAATAATAGTAAAAAAAAATCCTCACACACACACGCACACAACGCTGAACAAATGTATTGAGTACCACATGGGTGGCGGGGCGCACACCAGAGACAATCAGACACCATTGTTGCTGCACACACACACACACACACACACACACACACACACACACACAATGCTGAACATTCGACAAATAGCCTGTCAGACGGAAAAAAGCAATATGGTACTGTATATGCATACAATGCTATACTTGGCTTCCTCTACGATACGCCCACAGACTGTAAGTTACTGTACGTGGAAACCTGTCCTGTGCACAGTGCACACACACATACTGTGCGTCACACGTGTGTGTGTGTGTGTGTGTGTATACAATGTGATTTATATGCATGTAGCACTACAGAGAGAGAGTGTATGTGTGTATGTATATAAAATCACTGTCGGGCGGAAAACCTTGTATGTCCAAGACTTCTCAGGAAATGTTCCATTGGATCTAAAGTAGTCATTTCTCTCCGTCACAAACATTAACGTGCCCATAACGCAGATGTGTGCATGATGTGGCCCACTGAGGACCACATGTGCATATTGGCACTTGATTACAAGCTCTGACAAGACACTATACAAACAGGGAAATGACACTTGAGTGAAGTGAGGGGTGCCCACGGTGGCTGGCACATAACGTCACTGCTTAAAGCATACATTGAAAGTCCATAGACTTGGCTGCCACGTGACGTACTTCTGAAAGCCAGACGTTGAAGAGGGGCTATAGCGGCCCTCAAAACATGCACGGGTCTATCAACAATCGTTTTGATATATACGGGACATCAGAGAGCTGCATTTGTATTACGTTTGCCAGGCTTATTTTAGGCTAAAACTTTGACGTTTGCAATGATTTTGTTTCATGGGAAAATGCGTACGTGTTGGCAGGTCTGCCTGACTCATAAGCAGACCGTCATGGTCAGACAGACGGACGTTTCCCTGTGGTGTGTGGAATGCGTGTGGCGAATTTGAAGTTGGTGAGACGAACGGTTATGGAGTTACGTAAAAAAAAAAAGATTGATAGCTGCCGCCTTGGAACCGGCAACGTGAGTGACAGCAATGACTCGGGGCAGAGACGTTGAGAACAGACTAAGGTGTGTGTGTGTGGGGGGGGGGGTTGACGGTGGGGAGGGGGGCAGGGACGTGGGGTGGGGTGGTGGGCAGTGTACAGATTGGCAGTCTAATGCGGGACGCTGTGTAGAATGACGCTAGGAGGTGAATATAGTCACCTCAGTAGTAGCAGCTCTGACAGAGCCTGTCCATTTAACCCATTCTGACCCGAGATCAGATTCGAAAAAATGTCTTCTACATCCCGACAGTTTTCTGACAAAGCTATGATTCTATATGTCAGTCGTTCTTCAATTTTTCAAAAAATAGCAGACCTACAAGCTCGTAGCGCGCCACTCGGTGGCGCGCTACGAGCTTGTAGATCTGCTATTTTTCAATAGCTAAAGCATAGCATAATGCCAACACCAAAAGGGCCAAAATGGGTTAACATTTGGATGCGCGGCTCTATGCAGATAGCAGAGACAAAAGGGGAGGAAGCTTATGACTGTACAGAACAAATAATAAGGGGGGGGGTGGGGGGGAAATCAACAAAGAAAATAAATAATCACACCTACGGTACTGCTGTGGGGGGGACTAGCATTGATGCATGAATTGATGCATGAACAGCAGTATCCTGTAACTGGGTGCAAAACCTGCTGCACGTGGCGAGCGAATGTTTGGAAACAAAAGGACGAACACGCTGGGCGATTAAGGGTTCGACTGCAATCCTGTCCGCAGGCATGTCGTTGTCGTCACCATGGCGATGTCAACGTGACTCTTTGAGACGTCAAAATGCAGATCAGCGGGGTGAACGCGTCACCATGGATACGACACTATACAAACGCATACATGCAACGATCCCCCCCCCTCCTGCCTCATCCCTCGATTACTGTGCGTGGCCAACCCCCATGACTATGAAGCTATAAATAATAATGCGGGAAATCAATTAGGTCGCCTATAGCTAGGAAGAAAAATGGCATACATCGTTTCGGGGCTGGCCACACACACACACACACACACACGCCTGTGACCCCTACACACACCAGCTACAAGGTAGCCTTTGCAAATCCGTCGTTTTGAACTCACCTGGTAAAGTCTGTCATGGTTAAAAACCATTTTGGGGCGGGAACCCCTTTTGGTGTTTTAAACGTCATTAGGTTATAATTTAGCTATTGAAAAATACAAGCTCATAGCTCATAGCGCGACACTTGGTGGCGCGCTATGAGCTTGTAGATCTGCTATTTTTCAATAGCTAAATGGGGCTAAGTGGCTGTTATAATCATTGTCAGATGGGTGAAAAAGAAAAAAAGAAAAACACAAAAAAACGCATGCCTGTGACCCCCACACACACACACCAGGTACAAGGTATAGCCTTTTGCAAATCCGTCGTTTTATTGAACTCACCTGGTGAAGTCCGTCATGGTTATAAGTGGGGGCTTTATAAATCATCAGAGGTTTCATTGAACTCACCTGGTGAAGTCCGTCATCTCCATCATGATCATGCACATCTGCTTGGCCAGCACGATGATGTCGTTGCCGCTGTCGTCCCACTTGGACACCTCGGCGTCCAGCTTGCTCTTCTCCTCCTGGAAGCTCGCCACCTGCTCCGCGATCTTGGCCTTCTGCTCCTGGGGCAGCTGGGCCATGATGGCCTGTGGGAGGGAGGAGGAGGAGGAGGAGGAGGGGGAGGGGGATGGATGGGAGAAATGTGTGAGGTTAACCCATTTAGGCCTGAATTTTAAAAATGTATTTTTAAAAATGTATTTTTTTTTCTGAAAAACCTGTTTCTATATCAGTGGTTCTCAATATTTCATGTCATGGACCCCCAAAAATGATCTGTAATTGGCCTCTGACCCCCCCCCCCCCCCCCATCTGAAAATATGTTGTTCCAGGGAGCCCCCCCAGAAGCAAAGATTTGAGTTAAAAATCGTTCGTTCCGAAAAAAATATATTCCAAATTTGAGGCACATGTTCACGATTTTTCAAAAATAGCAGACCTACAAGCTTGTAGCGCGCCACGAGCTTGTAGATCTGCTATTTTCCAATAGCTAAATTATAACAATGTTTAAGGGGGTTCCCGCCCCAAAATGGATTAAGGTAAGGTCCTGGGACATTTCAGAGCTGTACCCAGCAGCTTGCTTTACATTCTCACAGCTGCTGGCTATATCCATGGATGCCCGGGAGGCTCTGGTTATTTTGCCTCTGGGGGGGGGGGGAAGAGAGAGAGAGAGACAGAGACAGAGACAGACAGACAGAGAGAGAGAGAGAGAGAGAGAGAGAGCGCATGTGGCATGGGCAGATAACAGACAATTTATAGTATTGTGGCGCACGTCTCTCTTCGTTACGTTTTATATTAATCTTTTACACGTGAAGCACAATGAAATTACGAGCGGCAGTGGTGTGGCTTTAATCTACTGGAAGTAAATGTTTAGCAGAGAGGCCGTCTTTCCCCCCCCCCGGTAGATAAATGCCATCAACAAGCAAGCCTCTGGTGGTGACCAATTTCCCTGATTGGCGCTGGTTAAGTGGGGCTGTTGTAATCATTAGAGGTTTCATTTCCTTTCTGCTAAAGGTTGGGTTCACAACCCTTTCTTACCGAGGGCATTCTATTATGGCGCAGCTCCCAGAGTGGAGGTGGTTGGTCAGATGGGTTAAAAAAAAATATATATATACATTTATTTTGTTCCCGACCCACAGTCCATTAGAAAAGAAAAAAAAATCAATGAAAGAGCATTTATTTTGTGGTACTTTAATATCCTGTGAGAACGTGTTTTTCTCCTATACATCCTGTCCGTGGCACAAATTCAAGGACGGCTTCCACAAAACAGCCAGTTGGGACTTTCGGGCAACGGTCCAAGGAGGACAGAAGACTAGATGTCACGCAACACTATAGGGGAAGGATATTCATTCTAATTCATGTAAATAGTTGCTGCCCCTCCTAAGCTTAAATGAGGCAAGCTCCCCGAGGTTAAGACTACTATTAAATAAGACAACAGTCAGCTGACCGTAGGAAGGCCAACTGAACAAACGGCGTATAGGCATTACAAATCTAAACGAGGGACCTCGTCGTTTAAACACATGGCGCTGAACATTCCAGAATAATTCATGCCTGCTAATTTTACTTAGTAGACGTGAAGATCATTAAAGGGACACTTCACCCTTTTTGCAAAAGAATATATGTCAATGACGTTTAGAAGCTTTAGATCACTTTCCTGGGGGTATTTATGTGTGTAATATGTGGTTTTAGATATTTTAGATTGTAGCAGTGAGCCCGTTGTCTCTGATGTCATGGACACTGGTCTCACTACCTTCCTGGACTACAATTCCCATAATTATTTGGTGCACTGCTCCTCCTTGTGGATAGGGGGGAGAGCTGTCTTACTGAGACAACATGTAGTCCAGGAAGGAAGTGAGCCCAGTGTCCATGACATCAGAGACAACAGGCTCACTGCTACAATCTAAAATATCTAAAACCACATATTACACACATAAAGACCCCCAGGAAAGTGTTCTAAAGCTTCTAAACTTCATTAACATATATTTTTTTGCAAAAAGGGTGAAGTGTCCCTTTAAGAGTTATAGCAGGACGTGTGTGTGTGTGTGTGTGTGTGGGGGGGGGGGGGGATAAGGGAGGTTAAAACTGCTCCGCGAGGAGTGGCAGACGAATCCCCCCCGGGCGATAATGGTGAACAAAGACACAATGACAAGAACGCAGGTTCGTTAAGCTCATCGTCGTACGACCACCACCACTCTAGACACTAACGAGACTAACGAGCAGCAGCAGCGTGGCAGAGGAGCCTCCAGTCACACTCCGCTACACTTCTTCGAGGAAAGAGGGCCAACGAGGAGACCCGTCGATGTTTGACGAGAGAGGGGTTCCAATATGCCAGCAAAGTCGGGTCGGAATTCCCCCTCTCTAACACAAAACAACTTAAATTAATCCAATACGGTAAAAAGTAGGCTTTATACAACGCCGCTCCACTTAAGCAGCGATGCTTCTCGAGAACATTCCAATTACGGAACGAATTACCAAAGCCATGCAGGAAAAGAATGATAATGGCCGATCGAAAAAAAAAAGAAAGTAATGCCAGCCCCGTTTACCACTAATGCAGACTGTCAAGCAATGTATTTAAAAAAAAAACCCCACCAGGGAGCTCTTTAATATTTTTTTTTGTCTGGAGACATGAGGGAAGTACACCTGATTTATTATATACTTAATTGCCCCTGGGTTTCAGGAAACACTTGGCATGAATCACAAGTTTCAAGCAATTGTTCAACCAATGTTTACGGGAAAACAATACTAAGCAAAAAGTCTACTTTCTAGGCTTGCCAGATTGTACAGCATTTGGGACATTAGATCTTAACCCATTCTGACCTGAGATCAGATTCATACGAGGTTTCCACTGGACACACACTGGTCTGATTAACCCATTCTGACCTGAGATCAGATTAAAAAAAAATGACAGTCGTTCTTCGATTTTTCAAAAATGGTAGACCTACAAGCTCGTAGCGTGCCACTCGGTGGCGCGCTATGAGCTTGTAGATCTGCTATTTTTCAATAGCTAAAGCATAACATGATGCCAACACCAAAATGGGTTCCCGTTCAGAATGGGTTAAAGGAGGCTTTTGGAGACTCCAGTGAAATGCAGAGAAGGGGAACAAGAGACAGACCGAGCGACACAGAAATAGATATAGGAGATGGAGGGCATTTGGGAATAGCATTAAGAGGCCCGCTTATTGGAGCTACATGAGAGAGGCTTCCGATTATGAATCCGTGAGTGAACATTAAAACATGGTTCCAGGCCAACTTCAACACAAGTTGTAAATATTTGCGGAATATAAGGCAGGGCCCGACAAGAGGACGGAGAGCGGCGAGGGATCAGGGGTTTAAACTGAACGTTCTGTTGACAGGAACCATTGTTGAATGTTAACGCAGAATGCCATAAGTTCCAACACTGTGTACGGTCGGGGAATACACTTCAAACGGCTCCGCGGACGATAAAAGCCATGAGCGACAATACTCGAGAAGCTTTCTTATATTACATTAGCACAATGCACTATGTATATTGGATGTATATATATATATATATATACACGCTGACTTGCAAACCGCTGCCTATGTCGACATGCAAGAATATGAAGCAATATTGCCCCCAGCATGCCAAGTGATTACATGTTCCTAAATGACAAATATAAATATGCCACATTAATTCAACTTGAGCTGAATGTGTAATAGAGGGGCATGCACATGCTTAAAGTGAATGGCACGTCGAGTGGCAAAGCAACAGGCAAAAGGGAGTTTAACATTGTTTAACGTCGTTTAATGCAATCAGACAGGACTTTTCTGTTTGGTATGCATGGGCTGTCAAGGCCAGGAAAGTAGTTTTTTTGCCACTCTGTAGGTGTTTCTGCATAACTTCCTGGTTTGATGATGTCACGCGCATTCTTTATAGTCAATTAAATAAGTCAGGCATGAGTCTGCAGAGAATACTGGACAACTCACCCCGCTGCGTGGCCGTTTTTCCTCCCGGAATTTTCACCAGTGAGGGGGGATAACTTTGTAATTATGCTATTGGCCGTTTGTATTCTTTTTGGAAAAAATATCAAAAGATACTCCTGTGGAAAGGCTATATTATTTAACTTTTTTAAATTCAGTATTATTTATTATGCAAGGTTTTGCCCACTCAAAATGGTACCTCGTCAGATAATCCCCACATATCCTACAACAACAACTGTAGTAGCTTTTCATAAATTATATTTGTTCTTAGGCATGTCTGCTGTCATGAAAGTTTATAGTTAGAGAAATACAAAGTCCAGCCGTCTGCTGTCCAGCCTCTCCCACCCCTCACTGGGGGAAAATTCTGGGAGGAAAACAGAAATGGGGTGAGTTGTCTCGTTACCGTTTATATGATACACCTGTACAGATTCAAAACTGGCGTCATGTGTTTTTGCGTGGCTCACAACAACAACAAGGCTGAAATGTGACTGGGGGAAAGTTCTGGGAGGAAAACCGAAACGGGGCGAGTTGTCTCGTTACCTTTTATATGATACACCTGTACAGATTAAAAACTGGCGTGTGTTTTTGCATGGCTACAACAAGGCTGAAATTTGACTGGGGACAATTCTGAGTTGTTGACATAGTGGTCCGAAGCAGCAGCAGCAGCAGTACTCACCCTGGCGCTCTGGCCGGCAATAAGCTGGTCGTGCTCCGTCTCCACGCTGGTCTTGCTGCGGACGTCAAAGTCCTCGGTCTCAAAGTCAGAGTCGTCCAGCTCCTCGGGAGTCTGCCAGGACACGGAGGAAGAGGTGGTAGAGGGACAATAACAGTTAGAGTCAGGTGAGAGAGAAAAATGTGTGTGAGGGGGGACAGGGAAGGACAAAGGTAGGTAAACAGGAGGAGGAGGAGGACAGGAGTTGAAAGAAAGAAAAGATAAGTCGTATGGAGGGAAGAATACAGAGAACAAAAAAAAACCCCAAAAACCTCAGTGTCAGTGTGAGAGCCATTAGAACACTGTTAACCCGTTCTGACCCGAGATCAGATTCTAGAAATGTCTTCTACATCCTGACGGTTTTCTGAAAAAGCCATGTTTCCATGTCAGTCGTTCTTCGAAAAATAGCAGACCTACAAGCTCGTAGCGCGCCACTCGGTGGCGCGCTACGAGCTTGTAGGTCTGCTATTTTTCAATAGCTAAAGCATAGCATAACGCTAACACCAAAAGGGGTTCCCGCCCCAAAAATGGGTTAAATGTCCAAGCCCTGCTTATGATCGATGACAAAAACGCAGAGGTGTCTGCCAAGTATGGCAGCGTCAGATGAATGTCTTCTTCTTTCCCATAGTCATGGTATGGTATGAGAGAGACTAAACTCCTAAATTAATTTGTAAATCAAGCCGTAATGTGCTGCCTGTGCATTTTGAGAGGGGACCATAGAAAAGCTATGAGCTTGAGACGGGGAAAAAAAAAGTATAACGGTTCAATCAGAGCTCCATCTGTTGCCTCGCCTATCTAGCTAGGAGGAGTGCTCTTATAGTGTGGCTGCCGCCTGCCACCATATCCCTGATCCTTAACGACTCGGCGAGTCATGTACCGGAATGCAAAGCGAGCCCAGAGATGCATAATTCCAGATTCCATAATATTAGTATGCAAAGAAGAAGAAGCCAACTCAGGGTAGGGTAGAATGCTCAAAGCAACAAAAAATAAAACACAAAACACAAAACCTGGACAGATAAAAGTGTATTATCATGCGTGTGCCGCCGCTATATACTGTCTCCATGTGCCTCCTGTCTGTCTGTTAATGGATTTGTAAAAGAACTTCACGTCTAAAAATAGCCCAAGGTCTCTGAACAAACCATATTAGAGAACATGGAGAGAAGCTCTCGTTTTTTTCCTTCCCCACCTCAGAGGGGGGGGGGGGGGGGGGGGGGGGAGATAAAGCAGGGATATGGGGGTTTGAGATATAGAGCGAAAAGGTGACACATCACTTTTAACTCAGACAAAGATGTGCCAGTGCAGAGATGTCACCTGACGTGACCCGATCTTACTGATAATAACCGGCGAATGTTGGGGAGGCTCAGAAAATGACAGCCAGGGTTGTCGGCTTTGCCCCTCTGGGAATGTAAAAAGGTGAAAGATATATATATTATATAGCCTGCAGAGGACGACTGAGGATTGTATCCGTTGGCATGGTACGGAGTTAGACCAACAACATTACACTATAGCCTCCCATCCCTTTTCTTCGTGACATTACCGGACCCCCGAAACCGCTCAGCGCGGAGCCGTAGAAAAAAAAAAACAAGCCATGTCTTCTTTGTAAAGGACACACCCGGCATGCCAAAGATATCACCTTTGGGGGGGGGGCTGTTGGAAGTCAAGTAGTGTTAGGAGTCCCAGGGTTTGCCCCCGGCTGCCCCCCGCCGTGTATCCGAGCTGTCAGCGGACAAGAGAGCTCCGAGAACACTTTGTCTGATTTCCGGGAGACGTTTCCTCGTCGTGGCGCTCGTAAGGCGGGGGGAAGGAAGGGTCCGGCCTGCCTGCCTGTCACGCGCCCAGGGGACACTCGACAAGGGCTGCCAGAGCTCCACTTACAGAGGTTAAAGACTCTGTCCATCTTAAGTAGCCCCTACCGGAACGCTTGTCCGTTCCCATTTCGAGAGCACAAAGTTTGTGCAACGAACGATGGAGTGTGTCTGTGACTCCCGCGTGTCTTGCAACGCACGTGCCCTTCCAGAGCTTTTTGTTTCACGGGGCTTTTATAGCTTGGCTTGACTTGGCAGGCTGTTTATATATTCAGTCAAAGCTGTTGGACATGCCCTGGCTTTTGGTGGTGTGGAGGCATAGTGTGCCACCGTGGGGCAAGCTCGGTCATGCCTGGGATTTTGAAAAGCACTTTTGGATCAAAGCAAATGCATCTGATATACTTGGGTTCCAAACTCGGTACCTGTACCTGCGCACACGCACACACACAGAGAAGCGTGCCAATGTTACCTCACAGCAGCCAAGAGGAAGTTCAAGCCGACTTCTGCACAGAAAGTGCTGAAACAGACTCACTAGCCAACTTAGCTGAATAATCACTACACAACCTGTGGCGAGCGCTCCTCACAGACGAATCCTAAAAAAAAAGGCCAAAGCGTTCACCTGGGAAATGGCATGAATACCTCTCTGAATGTTGCACCACTAAAGATAAAGATATAATGGTAATAATATTCAGAGAATCCTCATTGATCCGCCTGCATCGTCGAATCGATCGGAGATTGAACCACAGATAGATTCATAAGTGGGGGGGGGGGAGGTCTTCTCGTATAAATCCAATGTCGCGTTGAGCCCACCACGCGTTGTTGCACGCCCACCCAGACACACACACACACACACAGAGCCACCAGGTAAGACTTCAGCCTGGCCCCCCCTGGGGGGGTTAACGGCTTAACCCATTCTGACCTGAGATCAGATTCTAAAAATGTCTTCTATACATCCTGACAGTTTTACATTCTGACCCGAGATCAGATAAAAAAAAATAAAAAAAAAGGCTTCAATGTCAGTCGCTCTTCGATTTTTCAAAAACGGCAGACCGCGCTATGAGCTTGTAGATCTGCTATTTTTCAATAGCTAAAGCATAACATAAAATGGGTTCCCGTGCAGAATGGGTTAATCAATCTGGATAACAAGAGTGGAGTGGGGCAGAGAGGAGGGGGGGGGGGGGGGGGGGGGGGGGGGGGGGGGGAGGGGGGGAATTGAATGGTGCTCTCTCCCGACTCGCACTCCCAGCTAAAGAATGCTAATTAAAAACCTTTGGTCTTAAATCAATTACTTGTTATAATGCAAATACTGCATAATGGCACTACCGCTCTCGTCTGAGCAGCGTTATCCCATTTGGGGCGGGACGTGGGAACCCCTTTTGGTTTGTTTTAAGCATTATGTTATACTTTAGCCATTGGAAAATAGCAGACCTACAAGCTCGTAGCGCGCCAATGGTGGCGCGCTATGAGCTTGTAGGTGTGCTATGAGCTTGTAGGTGTGCTAGGTGTAGGTGTGCTAGGTGTGCTGAATATATATTCTTTCAAAGTGAATGTTTTTAACTCGGGTCTAAGTGAGTTATTAATGGGAGACCAAGTACAGTTTGGGAACACTATTGTCTAACACACAATGTGTTGTCAAGACTAAAATGGTTCCAATTTCAACATATTGAAACGAGGTGAAAATAATGGCAGACGATGGCATGATACAATAGAGTGGCATTGTGTTAAATACAAACAAATGGTGCATTCAAGAATGTTTTAAACGATGTAATCTTGTAGGACTCCGTGCACACTGACTTCTTCACTTGTAATTAAAAGAAATTATATATACATGTAAATTATTAGATTAAATTAAACGATTTATTGGTAACAAGGGTCTGAAACCTAGCTTTGCAGAACAAAGAAACGTTTTTAAATATCGCGGATATAATCCACTTATATTAAACCGTTTAACGCATTTTGGGCAGGAACCCCTTTCGGTGTCAACATTTTTTTCAACATTTTTTTTTTAAATAGTTAAAAATGTGTCGCAAAATCTTTGAATATATATTCTTTCAAAGTGAATGTTTTTAACTCTGGTCTACATGGGTTTTAACCTATAGTTGAATAAAACATTTAAGAGCGATCTGTCCGTCTTTATGGCTTGAGAAAGGGTTTGTTGTCAGCTCATTGTCAGTCAATCGTGCAACGCTCGAGTGGCACCGAGCTACCATCTGTCTCAGTTATCCCATTTTGCGCGGGAACCCCCTTTTGGTGTTAGCACTATGTTATGCTTTAGCTACTGAAAAATAGCAGATCTACAAGCTCATAGCACGCCACCGAGTGGCGCGCTACGAGCTTGTAGATCTGCTATTTTTGGAGAAAAAAAAAAGAACGACTGACATAGAAACATAGCTTTTTCAGAGAACCGTCAGGATGTTTCGAAGACATTTTCCAGAATCTGATCTCAGGTCAGAATGGGTTATAGTTCTGCTCAGGCAGAGGCCATTACCCCACAGACAACTACGGCTGCCTTTACACTGCATCGCAAGTCTGGTCAATTAGGTCGGCACTTGCCCGAGACAAGTTCATCGTCGGCTGCCGTTTGGTTACACATTGCACGCACAGAGTCGCACGCACGCATATTATTAAATGATAACCATATGGTCTATGGTGCACACTGTTAAATGCACCACCATATATATATATATATATATATATATATATATATATAACTTCAAGAGCAAAAAAACCACAGCATTCAGCTACTGCCATTCAGTGCAAGGTCTAATTCAATGTTCCGCACAAGAGGAGCGTCCATCCGTTTAAATTGTTTAATAGATAACCTAAGCTCAGAGAAGAGCAATGCAAGGTGAATACGTCTTCAGTGACTTATGGCGCTCTCAAAGGAAGCAGAACGTCTTAATGTGATCAGGGATATGTGATGCTGAAGGCGAGGGGGCTTTCTATAAACTTCACATAACTCACATTTCTATAAGCACACACAATATGAAGGTAAAGGCACATTATTTATTCCTGACAGTTTTGGAATGCGTCCAGACTCTCGCAGGGCGGGGGGTGGGGGTGGGGGGGTTCATGCATGTCTATGCTTCCTTTGTTCATTTGATCGGTCTTCCGGGGGTTGTTTTCACAACCCTGTGTCAATTATCTAATGTGATCCTGGGCTCTCTACACACCCTCCGCCAACCTAGTCCCCGTAATATATGGGGGACATGGGGGAGAGCAACGGACTTTAACTCATGCTTCCTTCATGCCCGAGTGTCCAAGTTGCTCCTTTACTCCTGACAGGGGGGGAGTTTCCCTGGTTGGGAAGGAACACGTTATTCCGACCAGTTCCTTTCCCCTCCATCAGGTCGACCCCCGGCTGGCCACGGGGAGGCAGTTTTAGAGACCAGGATTACTGCATGTTTTTGTGAGGGTATCTACCCTATAGGGGACACGGGGAGAACGTGCAAACTCCACACAGAAAGGCCCTTTCGGCCAACCCCCGCCTTCGGGTATGGGCACTGATGACGCGGAGGAGGAGACACGCCGCCAGCACCCCACAGCGTCCCGAGTCGGGAATCGAACCCAGGACCTTCTAGCTGTGAGGCGACGGCACTACCGACTGTGCCCCACCGTGCTCCCAATAGCAACACTCCCTAGTAGTGACAGAATGGCAACCGGCGGGAACTATATGAACAAGTTGGTGAGAGTTTAGTGTTGGAAACAACCTTGAGGAGCATGCGTGTGTTTCTGTTCATGGAGTTAAGCTGTGGAACAGCTTGTCTGAGCTGAAATAAACTATTCATTCATTCAGAGAGTATCGGGCTCACCCTTATCATGAGGACGGCCTTGCGGATGTCGCGGACGCCGTCGTACACGAGGCGGGACGCGTCGATGAACTCGTTCTCGTCCACGGGCTGGGAGGGGTTGGCGCTCAGGGCCTCCACCGCCGCTTCGACCTGCTCCGTAAACCGCGGCATAACTGTACAGGCATGGAAGAGAGGGAGGGTGGGAGGGGGGAGAGAGAGAGAGAGAAAAGAGCATGTGGAAAGAAAGAAAAATGTGTGAGAAAGCGACCGAGCGAGAGAGAAATTACATCGATTGACTTCTCACTCCGACACGTGTCGATGTGGGGGGGTGAGGGCTCAGACACAGACTACAACCACACAGGCCACACAGACTTGTTTTCCATGTAAACGTGTCATCACAACATCCCATTATTCATTCATAAACATCTGGACGGACAGAGGAAAGCGCCATGCTTAACCCATTCTGACCTGAGATCAGATTCATACGAGGTTTCCACTGGACACACACACTGGTCTGATTAACCCATTCTGACCCGAGATCAGATTCTAAAAATGTCAGTCGTTCTTCGATTTTTCAAAAATAGCAGACCTACAAGCTCGTAGCGCGCCACTCGGTGGCGCGCTATGAGCTTGTAGATCTGCTATTTTTCAATAGCTTAAGCACAACATGATGCCAACACCAAAATGGGTTCCCGTTCAGAATGGGATAAAACCCCCCTACAATCCGGCTGTATGAGAGCTTACTGCTCTAATCCGTTAGCCACAGCATTTCCCCCCCGAGTTGATAGGCTATCTCTAGGCTTTTCTGACATAACAATTTACAAACACAGGACATTCATAAGAGGCAGGCTCTGGAGAAAATAGTAAGAATCCCAACTGTGGTTTGTTGAAAATACAAGATTCCTTTGCTGTATACGTAAAAAAAAAAAAAAAACGGATTAGCCTCTGAACAGTTAATAAAAGCCAAATGTGGTGGCAATAAGAAGCTCCGATAGTTGGCATATGTTCATATATTCATCTTCTGCGTATTACGAATCGGAAGTTAACCCGCTTTGGGGTGGGAACCCCTTTTTGGCGTTAGCATTATGTTACGCTTTAGCTATTGAAAAATAGCAGATCTACAAGCTCATAGCGCGCCACCGAGTGGCGCACTACGAACTTGTAGGTCTGCTATTTTTGTCGAAGAACGACTGACATAGAAACACAGCTTTTTCAGAAAACCGTCGGGATGTAGAAGACATTTTTTTTAATCTGATCTCAGGTCAGAATGGGTTAAGAGGAGTTGTGCGGGGGTGGGGTGAAGTAATAAAAAACATCAGGATTAACACGCGAGCAGTGGGATTCTGGAAATAAAACAAGGCCACTAGTCAATGTGTGAGGGAGGTTACAGCCTTCATTTAGCATGATGCATCGCAGCTTTGCAATTCAACGTTTTCACAAAGCGGTCCCAAAAGGCAATGCATTTTGCCCCACGGGTGCTGCCTCGGAGGGACGCCGGGTACGTTTGCATTAACCCATTTTGACCCGAGATCAGATTCTAAATCTGTTTGAAAATGACTGAAAAAGCTATGTTTCTATGTCAGTCGTTCTTTGATTTTTCAAAAAAAATCCAGACCTACAAGCTCGTAGCGCGCCACTCGGTGGCACGCTATGAGCTTGTAGATCTGCTATTTTTCAATAGCTAAAGCATGACATAATGCTAACACCAAAGAGAAAGAAATTACGAAAGTGTCTTATGTACCAACGGAAGGTCACGAGCACATGCATGGCATGTTCTGTAGATCAAGGCATCACACAAATCAAAAAAAAAAAAAGATATGACATCTTATAACATTTATAGAAAATAATTTAGTTAGGAATTTACTGTAGTTTTCCAACAAAAACAAAAAAGTTCCTCTCATAAACCATTCAATTTAACACAAATCGGTGACTGAAGTCCTTCAAAATAGGAGCTCTGGGGGTGCCGGACTGGCATTGGCCGCTTTTACTCTGAAACCCACGACCCGGAAAAGATCTGCTAAATAAGTGTGCTTTACAATTGCTAGCTTGCATTGCTATAATTTATACGATATATAATCCAAAAAGCGTTCATATTTTTCGATAAAGACTCGCTAAGATTTCAATAAGTCATGCACGCTCTAGACAAAATTGTCTCAAGAACAGCTCAATAATTTCTCAATTTTCTCAATAAAGTTTCCAAAGGGTCGTGAAACAAAAGCACAGTTTAGCATCATACGGAATCAAAAATAACATCAACCTCCTTCTGCTTATCACATTCAGGCCTGACGTCGAAATTAAAAAAAAAAACGTTTTCTAAATCGTAACAATTTTCGGAAAGATTTGAGGCACATTTTTCAACGATTTTTCAAAAATAGCAGACCTACAAGTTCGTATCGCGCCACTCGGTGGCACGCTATGAGCTTGTAGATCTGCTATTTTTCAATAGCTAAAGTTTAAAGGATAATTCCATGCTAGAAGGCTTTCTTAACTTTCTTTGTAGTCGTTACGTCCCCACCAAAGAGGTGCAGGTGTTTTTTTTTGTGCAAAAACTCGTTATTGGCTATTTCCCCTACCATAAGCCCTCAATGAATTGCATTGAATGGGAATGGAATGGGGCTATGGGGTGTTGTGCTAATTTGCTTATTTGCATCGAAATAATAATATTTGCGTACACCCCATAGCCCCATTCAATTCAATGCAATTCATTTAGGGTTTATGGTAGGGGAAATAGCCAATAAGGAGCTTTTGCACAAAATAGCACCTGGACCTCTTTGGTGGGGACTTAACAACTACAAAGAAAGGTAAGAAAGCCTTTTAGTATGGAATTTTCCTTTAACGTAACGCTTAAAACACCAAAATAATGGGTTATAGAGGGATACAGCGAACAGAAAGGGAGGGCAGTATAACTGTATAAACCAACTTTTGAACCTCCTCAACATTCATCACACTGGGCTGATATTTGGAGTCCCAGGAGAGCCCATTATCTTCTGGTTTCATCTGCTGTATTCCATTTTGATTCTGGCACCCATTAAAAATCACTGAGCTCACTAGCTTTTAGCATAAAGTGCAATATAGAGAAATACATAAAGCACTTCACTTCTCAGAAAGTGAGAAAAAAACATGAAAAACATGAAAAACTGCTTTTTTTTGTTGCTTATGCAAGTGTATAGCTTGTGGACTTCTGGGTTTATCTTTGGAGGGAAAAAAGAGCCTTTCAGGTCTTTTATCCGTCTTCAGATTCTGACATTCTTTTAAATTATCATATTTAATATCTGCCACCATCCCAAAATAAACGTTGGATTCCTTTCGGCATAGCAACCGAAGTTATGCCGTGATAAGACACCCAAAGAAATGCTAACCAAAAAACAGGCTCCCTCTCAGTTTCCCAGTTCTATTCTCCTATCTGCATGCTAGAGATAAGAGATAAGATCTTTATCGTCACTGTATGAGACATACGACGACATTCCGTTTAGTGCAACAACAACATATAACGGTATCAACAGAGAGAACACAAAAGACAAAGGAAAACACTGACGTGTCTGCAAGAGCCATAGTGGGGGTTAACGAGTCCTATACAATGCACCTGTGTGATATTCAGAGGTCAACATGCCCTGTAGAATGCAGCTCTGTGAGTTCTGAGTTAATTGTATTAATGAGCCTCAGCCAATGGGATGCTCCTTGCCATGTTGATTAGCAACTCTTCTAAAACGGGTAGTCCCAATACTTCATTCTGATTGGCTGGTTACGGTCACGTGACCGGTGTAAATTTCACCGATAACCCACTCCCTTCAATCACTTTGTATCAAACTGCAGCCTTGTAGCTGAACTGGGGAAGGGGAGCGCTTGATTGCTTTACAAACACATGCCGTGCGGGCTTCTATAAGCACCGCCCGGCTCATACGACTGTGAATGTGTGGCTCCAGGCAGCCCCGTAAATACATCAAGCGCTATTCTCCCGTCACATAGGCTACTTGCGGAGCAAAACAAGGAAGTGTTGTGGCTCTGGCTCGCTCGCTCTGGTGGCGCAAAGCGTAGATACTTTTGTGAATTTAATGGTTTTATTAGGTTAATATTGCTATTATGTTTGTAACCGTTTTAGAAAAGCAATAAGCCACTCGAGGCCCCAGCTTACCGGGTATTTTACACTGGCTGCGGGGTAGAAGACCCTCCGCTGCGCGTCAGGTCTGCCTACGCCCCCAGCCAGTGTAAAATACCCGGTAACCTGAGACCTCTCGTGGCTTATTGCTTAAATATTGTCTGGGGGGGGGGGGTTTGCTGGCAGTGCGAAGTGAAGCAGCTTTGGAAGCAACACAGTTTTTGACCGCACATACGCACACAGAAAGGAAATACGTTTTTGTAACCTCTTTGTTGGTACAATACTGTGAAGAACTCCTTTTGAGACCGCTACATTTAAGCGTGCAAACTTAAAGAAGAGGAAGTTTGCCACTAATACAGTGTCATCGGTACCTGTGTCGGTGAGGAGCTTGGTGGCCTCCAGGACCTTCTCGGTGTAGACCCCGGGCTCGTAGTTGTCCATCTCCGAGGTGACCACGTGGACCACTCGGGCGGCGCGGCCTCGGATGGCGCCGGCCGTGCGGTCCAGGCCGTCCACGTCCTTCTCCTGCAGCGCGATCACGCACTTGTTCACGTCCTCCAGGATGTGGTTCTCTGTGGGGGGACGACACAAAAACAACACAACCGGTTTACTCATTTTACATTTTCTTTTTAGCACTTTTAGCTATTAATAAAAAAAAAAAAAAAAAAAAAAAACATTCATACAAAAACTCTTGCCAGATGCCCGTCCGCATTAGGAGGCAGTGTGTGTGTGCACGCGTGCAGAGCAAACATAACAACCCCAGCAATCATGGATGATGTTCAACGGGCAATGTGCAATTTGTCCGTTTATGTACGGCACTGTGTCACTGTAGTTTCGTGTACCCGTCAAAGATAAATTGTCTTTCTGGACAAAGTATATCTTATAGCTTCATGCATGTCACGGGGCAACCAGTGCCCTATACACACATACATTGATGGAAAAATATGCACACACCTAAACTACACAATTGCATCCAATTAACTAACGTTCCCGGCTGGCTTGGAAGACTGTTAATGGACATGTGAGTGCATATTTTTATTATTGTAGCTCACAGTGAATTGTAAAAGAGAACTTTGCAAATAGCATATTATAGCATATATGTTTGGTGTCATTTGTGTTTAATGATGATTGTGTGGCACCTGGCTCTCCTGCAGTACTCTTGACTGAGGTACCAACTACCAAGTACTGTAGAGCAGGAGGGGTGTCTGTCTGGGTTACAAGAGCTCTTGTTGCGTTTTCTATTTATCTTGATGTTGGGTAATGTATCTGAAAGGTATTTTAATTGGTTTAGTTAAACTAAGTAATTGTGTAAGTTAACTCATGGGCCATAGTTGGCCTTATTTGAGTTAAGTGGTTACCAAATAGTTCTGTGTTCTTGGTATGGTCTCAGCCAGTATAAAAGGGAGGCTGCAGGATGCCCAGGTTCAGTAGTGGCTCGGGCAACAAACCGGTGACATCCAGGGAGAGCTGCTAGGGGGGGGTCCCTTTTTGGAAGGGTTTATAGCCTAATAGAGTTTCTCAAGTTCTGGGTTTGGTTTCCTATTTGCTTGCAAGTAATTTTCGGTCTTTTGCAAGTTTAGTCTTCAGTGTGTCTTTTGTTTGTCAGGCCTGTGTTTTTCCACTGTGAATAACCTGCATCGGGGAGAAATAAAACACCCTAAAAAAGGTATTTCTGGAATCTGTCACTTTTTGGAGCCTTGGCCACTCGGCCAACGTTACTATGCAGGTGTGTTTTCACTCAAAAAAAAAAAGGACGCAGGCCACTACTGTGCCCGTGTGCCAGCAAACAAACGGGTACAGCAAGTTGAAGCTGCACATTCTCCACTAAGTTGGCTAATAGGAAGCACAAGGGCAGAGGGGGAAAAGAATGAAGACAATCACTCAGACAGCTTATTAATGGGGAGGGAGCCTGTAAAATGCAAATGTCCGCTGTGTAAACTGCAGTCCGCCCTTGACTGGAGGTGAAGGGAGTCACTCTGCTTAATGCTTAACGAGAACTCTTTAAGGCCATACCATGACGGCCCGTTGTGTGTGTGTGTGTGTGTGTGTGTGTGTGTGCATTAGCACATGTGACAGAACGTCAATATCAGACATCGTCAGTGCCTTTGTTCTGCCTTGTGAAGTTTATGTAGCATACATAGTTCTCATCAGGAGAGGACAAGTACCGCTGTTCTCTTAATCAATGCTCTTAAATGCTTCTGCACAGTATATATTAATCTAAACTAGTCCATTCCATACTAGGGCATTAAGCAACTAGTCAACTAGTAAAAATGACTAGAAGTGAATGCCCTAGTCCATTACCCAGGGACATGCACACTCCTTTGCAGACTTTGGGTTATGCACGTGTACATTATACACTGCTGAATATGCCTAAACAAGAGTAGTAGTAGCAGCTATTAGCACCATTAGAATGCTTTGCGGAGCCCTTGGGGATTCTGCTCTATACTGCATTAACCCGGGGACGAGCGGCAGTCAACGTTGTGTGTTGCACATGGTCGACTTGTGATTCACAGCTACGACAGTTACCAGTTTACACACACACACACACAGTCCAGGTCCACGAGTTTCTCTGCAGCCATGAGGCAGATCACCCCCCCCAAGCGAGTTTCCAAAACACGCTAAAAAAATAAAAACGGCTCGAATGTGGGTTGAAAAAGTGAAAAATATTAGGTCTGCACGTGGCAACGACCACTGCTTGTGTGTGCTGGACACACCGAGGAGGGGAAAAAAACTAAACTAAAACATCCGTCAGTTTCTGACCCGAGATCAGATTAAAAAAAAAAATCGTTCTTGGATTTTTCAAAAACAGCAGACCTACAGATCTACTTGTAGATCTGCTGGTTTTTCAATAGCTAAAGCATAGCATAATGCTAACACCAAATGGGTGTCCGTGCCCCACACACTCACCAGACACGCAGAGGAAGTCGTCGATGGACGTGATGTCGTCGACGGCGTCCGTCAGCACGCGGACCTGCTTCTCCCAGGACTCCTTGAACAGGTCCATGTTGTCCTGGGCCACCTTACTGTTGGGCTTGGCGGCCAGGGCCAGCGCCGCATTAATCACCTGCAAGCAATCACCCCACCAATTACAAACAATTAACCCATTTAGGCCCCGACGTCGATATTTTATAAGTGTATATTTTTTTTTTATGTTTTCCCCCCCCCCCTGAAAAACCTCATGTTTCTATGTCAGTGGTTGTCAATATTTCATGTCAAAGACCCCCGAAAAATATATGAAATTGGCCGCTGGCCGCTGAAATGTGTTGTTTCAGGGACCACCTCCCAGAAGCAAAGATTTGAGTAAAAAAAAAAAAAAAAGAGTATATATTCAAAGCTTTGCACCATTTCAAAAATGGCTCGTAGCGCTATGAGCTTGTAGGTCTGCCATTTTTCCAAAAGCTAAAAGCATAGCATAATGCTAACACCCAAAAGGGGGTTCCCACCCAGAATGGGTTAAAGCCCCCATTACAACAGAGCCCTATACAGCCACGACATTAGCATAGGTTGATTGCACGACCCGCTGCGTTTTTGGGACTGCGGTGGAGGAGGACCGATTAGGGGAAAAAAAGGGGAATATTGTGAAGGCATGAATGAAATGAATGGCTGCGTGTTGTGTTTTTGTGTTTTTTTTGCAGCAGGGAAATAACATCGGCGGATATCAAAGCTGAGAATGAATGGGAGTCATTAGGTGCGATTAAAAAAAAAAAAGAACGGCAGCGGTGGAATTCTGGAGCGGGGTTGGGAGGGGAGGGTTGGGGGGGTGAGGGACCGAGGCTGGCAGGGCAACGATAAGCTCAATACGCCGCCCTTAGAGAGCCAATAAGACTCGGGATCATTCAGGCTTTATTTTTTAGTAGAACTGACATACCCATTTCTTTTTCCATTAAGTTAGAAGAATATGAGGACTGTGAGAGAGGCAGAGGAATTAAAAAACCCTCTAAAAAAACAGATGCCATAGTCGATTGTTGTCGGTAAGCATTTATGAGAGTATATATGAGAGAGCTGGCATGACATGCAAGCCAGTGCTGTGCTGTGCTGAAAAGCTGCAGGGGTCTAGGCCAGGCATGGGGGGGGGGGGTTGGCACGGTGCTGTGGAAATGGGGGGGGGGGAAGGGCGATAGCTTGGGCATGGAGTGAATGAATAGGGGGGACGTTCTGGGCTTAAGCATCAGATACCTGAGGGCAGAGGATCTCCAGCTGTTGTGCCGCCATCCGGACCAGCTTCACTCCCTCCTCGTTGTTGGAGATGGAGCACGCCAGGTTGGCCACCTATAAGCACACAGACGTCACATCACACTTGGGGTCAGGCACGGCATTGGGCAAAGTCTCATGACAGACCTGGCATTCATCATATTAAAAAGGCGTTTTGTTTTGCATGTGCATTATTCCTGCAAAAGACTCGCTCACTGTATAGAAAAATAAGTAAAACTGGTTATGGTGCTCTGTGCTCATGGTGCGATTAAAAAGCCCACGTTTCGGTCCTCAGACCTTCGTCAGTGCTGTATGATTTTCACAGACAAAGAACTTACTCTTAAAGAGCTCCAAAACAATACAGCTCAGGTGCTGAGAATTACTCACCATATTGTGGGCATGGACATTACAGAAAGGATATACAGAATCACAGTTATATAGGAAACAAGAACAGACAAAAAGAGAAGAACAGACAATTATTTTTTTTTTAATAGAAACGCGTCCTAGCGTTTTTGTCATAAATGGAGCAGCCGTGTGACGCCATTGATCCCCGTTGGTACACAAAACCCGGCTCCAGGGATTAACCCATTCTGACCTGAGATCAGATTCCAACAATGTCTTCTACATCATGACAGTTTTCATTCTGACCTGAGATCAGATTCTAACAATGTCTTCTACATCGTGACCGTTTTCATTCTGACCCGAGATCGGATTCCAACAATGTCTTCTACATCCTGACAGTTTTCATTCTGACCTGAGATCAGATTCTAACAATGTCTTCTACATCATGACAGTTTTCATTCTGACCCGAGATCAGATTCCAACAATGTCTTCTACATCATGACCGTTTTCATCCTGACCCGAGATCAGACTCTAAAAATGTCTTCTACGTCAGTCGCTCTTCGATTTTTCAAAAATAGCAGACCTACAAGCTCGTATGAGCTTGTAGATCTGCTATTTTTGAATAGCTAAAGCACGACATGATGCCAACACCAAAATGGGTTCCGGCCCAAAATGGATTAATTCATAAAGCTGCTAAAATGATACGCTTATGACACTACGGAGGGAAGAGAGAGAGAGAGAGAGAGAGAGAGAGAGAGAGAGAGACAGAAGAGAGAGAAAGAAAGAAAATGTGACGTAAACAAAAGCTAAGCTGTCAAATTACTAAAGTGTTTTTTCCCCTCCTTCCTTCTTTAAATAAACGAGAATAGTTAATTTCTCACAATTCATACGGCACTGTATATACCGACAGTCCAGGACAGAGCTTCTTCCCCATGATTAAATCACCAGGCTGCCACAGCACCATTACCCTCCTAGAATCAGAGAGGCAAATATTCCTGACACTCTCAAAAAAGCCAGCGGCCCGGTGAGAGCCAGAATGCTGAGCTAAGCCATTCTGACCTGAGATCAGATTCATACGAGGTTTCCACTGGACACACACTGGTCTGATTAACCCATTCTGACCTGAGATCAGATTCTAAAAATGTCAGTCTTTCTTCTTCGATTTTTCAAAAATAGCAGCCCTACAAGCTCGTAGCGCGGCCACTCGGTGGCTTTAGCTATTTTTCAATAGCTAAAGCATAACACGATGCCATAACACCAAAATGGGTTCCCGTTCAGAATGGGCTAAGCAAGTGCCGTTCCTCTGCTGCCAACATTTATAGTTTGAGAGTAAATTTTGTTGTATTGACCAACAAATCAAGCGTCCCCCGTGCTGCCCAATTTCTAAACATTTTTTTTTTTTTTTTTGCATTCACCAGAGGGAGCGTAAACATTATATATCCACTTATGATCGCCAGATTTAGGTCAGAGAATTTAATGATTGCCATTTCTTAGCCAGTCCTATATTAATACAAAATAAACGAAAGAACTGAGGCTGAATGCTTTGTCAAAAAGGTAGTACACAAAGGACACAAAAAAAAGAAAGAAAGTTTTTCAGAAAACTAGAAGGCATTTTTAGAGTCGGCCTCATCTGGCAGCAAGGAGTGGATGGAAGTGTCTCTAAAAGAGTCCTTGGTTGCTCCACCGTTCAATGAGCATCCCTCGTTCCCCCATTGTGCTGAACCATTAAAGGACCACTTCACCACTTTTCAACCTCTTCATATAATAGGTCCTCACTAATAATCATGAAAAAATATATGGCACGAATTTTTTCTACTCTGTCTGTGTCTCATAGGAGGGCTGTGGGCAGTTTAGAAACAGTCTTCCAGTGACATCATTAGGCAGATTTCTTTTTTTTTACAAAAATGTTTAGATTTTCATTATCGTGAGAACGATGGCTTCCATTTTCAGGACTAGAAAGCCTGCAGTTTCCATTAGCTTGTATTCCCCATCGATGATGTCACTGGAAGACGGTTTCTGAACTGCCCACAGCCCTCCTATGAGACACAGACCGAGACACCGAGTAGGAACAAATCGTGCTGTTTTTTCATGATTATTAGTGAGGACCCATCATATGAAGATAGGTTAAAAAAGTGGTGAAGTGGTCCTTTAAAAACCTGCATCTGACCTGAGGTGACGAGCGCTTATGCGCAATGCCAGGAAGCTTTGATGTAAACCTATACAGTTAGCCCCGTTCAACCATGCAAACAGACATGAATGCAGCACATTCGTGTCTTTTCAGCGACGTCATAAACACACAGAGGGGGTGTGTGGAGATTACGTTTATGTATACAATAAAGACAAACTAGCACTGTAGTCTTTTCTCTCCCAATGATCTATCTCCATGACTACCATCACAGCCCACATTCAGAGGATGCGTCTGGCTCTCTCACTCACTTCCTCTGTGCTATCCATGTTTGGAAGCAAAAGAAAAACACTGAAGGGCCCACCGAGTGGCACGCTACGAGCTTGTAGGTCTGCTATTTTTCGTCAAAATGTGCCTCAAATCTTTGAATATATATTGTTACAGAGTGAACATTTTAACTCAATTCTTTGCTTCTGGGTTGGGGTCCCTGGAACAACATATTTGCAGATATGGGGGGGGGACGGGGGGGGGGGGGACGGAGGCATATTACATATAATTTTTGGGGTCCTTGACATGAAATAGTGAGCGCCACTGATCCAGAAACACGAGGTATTTCAAGAAAACCGGCAGGATCTTTAAACGTCGACGTCGGGGGTTAAATTGGGAAAGCACGCCGACAAAGAGTGCCAAGTACACAGCGGTATAGACCTCCTTTATCCAGAGTTTCAATAGTACTATACTAATACTACAGTAGTATTTCTTGTGGTGCCCGAACTGCAACTATTGGATAAAATGGGTAAAACAAATGGTGCTCCAAACACACACACTGCACAGACAGACTACTGCTGACTACGAGTGGCCGGGGCGGCTGGTGCTTTTCTGCACCTGCATGAGAGGAAATAACTCTCCATAGCATGATATAAATAATAACCCCCCCCCCCTCCCCCACACACACACACACACACACACACACACACTTTCCAGCGTTCCATTTTTAAAGGTTGAAAATGTCATAAAAAACTGGAGATTGAGGCCTCACCCTGACCCACCGCCAGTAAATTGAGCGAGTCTTTCTGTTGTTGTTGTTTCTGGTTGCATCACATTTGACCCAGATCATTATAGGCATAAAACTATATACACTACAGGAGCGACATCCACCATTACAAATAAAAAGGACGCCCGTCGTCTAATAAATCATGACATTCTTTCACAAGAAATGAGTGCACCTGCAAGTCTCTCTCTCTCACACACACACACACACACACACACACACACACACACACACACACACACACTTCACTCTTCACTCTTAGTGCGTGCGGCCCAAACAAATGTCTGGTCGTCTCTTAAAACGGCGTCTATTTTTAGAGCGAAAAATATGCGAGTGAAATGCTCTCAGTTCCCCGATGATCTCTGCCACCGGTTCGACATACCGCGTCGAGTGATTGGGCCTACATGACTAATTAACCCATTTTGACCCGAGACCAGATTCTAAAAATGTCTTTCTACGTCCTGACAGTTTTCTGAAAAGGCTTATGTTTCCATGTCAGTCGATTTTTACAAAAATAGCAGATCTACAAGCTCATAGCGCGCCACTCGGTGGCGCGCTATGAGCTTGTAGATCTTCTATTTTTCAGAGTCATGTGAGAAGGTCCCCCCGACTAGTGCCCAGGTCGGTCACGATCATGAAACTCTACTCGGCAATTCATTGTCGTACAGATAATGGCTATTGAACATGCACAAATATCATAACCATCAAATACAGAGTATAACGACCGACAATGACACTGCCAGTATGTAGTATACTAGAATTTCGCCCGGCTTCGCCGGGCTCATCCCAGTGTCGTTGCAATAACAGAAAGTGTTTTTTATTTCTCATAAATACGCAAACATGGTGAAACAACTACAGTCACAGAGAGCAGTGGCAAGGTAGCTGCTGCCTGCTAACGATGCAAACAACAGCCTTGCCTGTCGTGTGTGTGTGTGTGTGTGGGGGGGGGGGGGATAGCACTAATTTTCGACATTTTACTGTGTCATAAATATGTACATCTGTAGCCTATATTGTGATTACATTTGACTGTACATTTGACTCTTGTGTTATATTCTTGTGAAATATTCAGTAAAGTATTGTGGTGAAATATTCACCCCAAGTTGATAAGATATGCAGAGAATATAATAGCAAGAAGCCCCAGTTTGAAATGCATTAGGCCACAGACCCCCATTTGATACCATTTGCTCTCTGGGAAAATCAGGGTCCATTTGGTTCCATTTGTATGCTCTTGGAGTATGATGACTGTGCTAACAGTATTATCATCAAATATGTCTCAGTTTGAAGATTCAAAAAAACATATTTCATATGTGTGAGCTTGTAAAGTCGAACGTTCAACCTAGAGACAGTGTTGCCAAGTCTGATCATTATAAGCTACTTTGGACTTGTTTATCTATTGGTAGTCCTTGACATGGAAATGTTTGAGTTCCACTGCTCTGAAACAACATTAGACAACAAAGTGTGACAGTCAACACTATAATTGATTATTTTAAGACTAATTTCCGGACCATTTCTGATTTACCTACTTTGAACTGGCCTATTAACATTTTTATAGACCTGGTTGCTTGTTTCACTCTCACATCCACGATATGTGGCAACCCTGGTCCCTGGTTTGTTTTGCGTGTGGATGTTGTTTTGTGTTGCTTTAGCATCTTTAGCACAGTATCTATCACAGGGTGCAGCAGCTGCTGCTGTCATGAAAGCGCAAGTTTCTGTCCCAGAAGCTCACGTTAGGTCTGCGCACACTGTACGTTGCTATGGCAAGCTGTCATCAAATGCTGCTAACGTTGTGGTCAGCACTGTTAGCATGTGTGCTATCAGGCAAAAGCTGAGATAGATATAAAACTACTGGCCAAAATGTCATACAAAACACAACCCCTCAAATCGGAATGTGATTGTGACCTACAGACCATCATGATTTGCTTGCTGGACCTATAAATAATTTATTTGCATTAAATTGCCACTCGCCTTAGCCTGCATGCCTATTCTGTGTCTCTGTGTGTGTGTGTGTGTGTGTGTGTATGTGTGTGTGTGTGCGCGTGTGCGCAAGACAGACGTGCGTGTGTGTGCAGGCTGAGAGCTGCTGACTGTGATTGACGTGTGAGCTGGATAAATCAGTGAGAGTTGGAAAAAGCGCACGCAGAGCCAACTCGCAGGCAGTGCCTCAGGCCAGATGCCTGAGAATCGGCACAGGATTCTCTGGGTCACCAGTGTTGGTGTGACACACACGGCTTCCACATTTAGCTTCATACTGGGTGAAAGTGGCGTTCCAAAAATTATTTTTCCCCTCGGAATTCTTATTCACAATGAGATGGAGTTGAGGTGTTTGTGTTTGCTTGCTGGAGCTATAATTAATGTATTTGCATTAAATGTCCACTCGCGCATCGAAGTAAAAAGCAAGATGGCCGATTGTGAGACTGAAAAGTAGCTGTGGGGGCGGGCCTGGAGGGCCTATGAGAACACGGAACAGTGTTGCCAGGTTTGCGAATTGTAAGCGAGTTGTAGTGTGTGTAAGTAGCCTGGTTAAAAGGCCTTGTTTCTGCCCGTGTTGGGGCAACAGAACATGTCGACCAGTTTCTGTCAACCGCTTTTGGTCAGGTGACCAACTCCACAAATGTTAAATTAGATGGCCATAATTCTGTAGGCCATTTTGAACAGGTTTTATCTTATCTTACCAAGGGGGAAAGTGGTCGGAAGTGACATGAACGCGATGACAAAATGTCAATTTTAATACATATAAGATTGTGACAGGCCAGCCCACGCCTGCAGCGCAACTGCGCTGGACTGACTCCTTTGGCCTTGCCATTGATCATACCATTAATATATATTACATACCAGTAATAAACAGTTCACACAGCTGATTCACGGCAAAATCCATCAAAATGCATCCATTTAAATTAACACATGGTGGTAACGGTTACACCAGTGGATATCGCATTGGAAATCAATTTGGTCCATAAGTTTGTTCACAACAGGTCAATTATAATTGAAACATGCATAGCTTTCCCCTTAATGGGAGGCCAGCTCCGGGTTTTAATTCAAACCGCATCGATTCCATCTATCAAACCAGTTTGATGATCATTTCTCTCGCTCCAACATCCAATCACTAATGTGAACATAATTCCTAGAAGTCATAACCAGGCATGAACCGTAGTTTGTGAAGCCGTTCGTTACCTTAACGCAAAATAACGTTGCATGACAACAATGCAAAAGAAATCAATATGTACGTTTCTCCAATAGCACAATAAAATGTGCCCCATAATATAATCCCCTGTAAAAGTGTATTCCTTTTAACCCATTTTGGGCAGGAAGCCCTTTTGGTCGTTAGCATCATGCTATGCTTTAGCCATTGAAAAATAGCAGATCTACAAGCTCGTAGCGCGCCACCGAGTGGCGCGCTACGAGCTTGTAGATCTGCTATTTTTTAAACTGACACAGAAACATAGCTTTTTCAGAAAACTGTAGAATCTGATCTCAGGTCAGAATGAGTCAACCCATTTTGGGCAGGAAGCCCTTTTGGTCGTTAGCATCATGCTATGCTTTAGCCATTGAAAAATAGCAGATCTACAAGCTCATAGCTATGAGCTTGTAGATCTGCTATTTTTCAAGGTTCAAAATTCCAAGGTCAGGCCAAAATGGGTTAACATTTGCCACGCACAGCACTGAGCTGTCACATTCCTCCATGCAATCGTGCACATTCCCATCCCGTTCGGCATGCTACCAGATGCCAGCTGCCTTTTTACAGCCCATTTGTTGGCATGTGAACGAGGTGGCAGGAGGGGGGGGGGGAGCTATAGTAGTGCACCATGGTGCCGTTACACACTACAGCTCACTATGGTAGAGAAGACCCCGGAGGGCTGGAGGAGGAGAGAAGTGAGAGGAAACCCACAGCTTTATACATTCACACTCCAACGCACGACAGCGTGAATTGTACACACGGCGATAGTTAGCAGAGTAATTGTTATTCCGAACACACGGTCCGTTTTCGGAGCTTTGCCCGCACGTGAATAAAGTCCCTGTATGAGAGAATGAGGCTAAAATGATAATAGATTTCAAATATATATATATACACTGGTGAGTATGTTTTGTATTAGAGCCGATGATGCCCCGTATGTCGGTGTCCCTATTATGCCCGTGTTGTTTTATAACGTCATTTATATTGTATGCCGTTATGTTTGAAAGGCTTTTATTTTTGAAAGATTTAAGGATCAAAAGGCCCTCCTTGATTAGAAGAGCTCACTGTGACATTTGGCCTAGTTAAGGCAGGTTGTGTGAGTTTAGATGATTGCACTCACTGGATAGTAATCAGCGGTGTGTGAGCTTGCAATAATATGGAGTTATTTGTCAGGAAGGCCCAAATATGGAGTCTATGCAGATGTCAGAATATCATTATGGAATTCTGTCCAGACTCTGGGCCGGGGCTATTGTGCTGGTTTCCGGAAACGACTGAAGACCGGGAAATGGGCTAATAAAGAGCTCTGTTGCGCATCACTGTGATGTCAGGAGCTGGCATCATTGTGACGCCAGCTCCATATATGGAGATCTAGGGGGGTGGATCTGGATCTGTGGGCAGAACGGCGATTTAAATGCGGATGCATCTAAAAGAAGAGGTTCTCTGTCTGCCTATCTTTTTTTTTAAAGGCGGCACACATGGCACACTTTCCTCTGCTCGGTCGGTGCTAAAAACCCTCTCCACCGCCTGGAACCTTTAACCCATTCTGACCTGAGATCAGATTCATACGAGGTTTCCACTGAACACACACTGGTCCGGTTAACCCATTCTGACCTGAGATCAGATTTCTAAAAATGTCAGTCGTTCTTTCGATTTTTCAAAAAATAGCAGACCTACAAGCTCGTAGCGCGCCACTCGGTGGCGCGCTATGAGCTTGTAGATCTGCTATTTTTCAATAGCTAAAGCACAACATGATGACATAACACCAAAATGGGTTCCCGTTCAGAATGGGTTAACAACGTGGCCTCCGGCCAACAGAACTATAGGCTCAGCCCCATTTCTGAGATTTTTTTTTGTCACCGTCGGGGCAGAAACCTTGCATCTTTTCCAGAAATTAATTCCCTATTTTATACTTTGTTAATCGTAGCAATATACCATAGCATGCACAAGTAGCAAAAATAGATCTACAAGCTAAGCTTGTAGATCTGTTATTTCCACCGTGCTGAAAGCAGTCGTCAGTCAAAGGTTTTAACACGCTCGTGGCTAAATAATAAACACCATTGGAACACATGATACTTTTTTTTCTCCATTTCGTGAAAAGTAATGGTTTTGGACATAGAAGAATTCCACGTGACGGCGACAATTTTAGACCGCAATTGCACATTTGTCCCTGTATGATGAAAAAAGGAACGGCCATTTTTCTTTTAAAATAAACTTGAACATAATATGTTGGGGGAAATGGACTGGTGAGATTTGGCACCGTTCCCCTCAAACCAGAGGCAGATCGATATGAAGGTTTTCATGTGAAGAATTGCAGTGGTACTGCACATACTGTACACATACAGTACTTTGCAAGGACAAAGCCTCTACTAAGAATTCATTCTAGTGACAGGGATGCTACTGTGGTAGCCCCCCAAGGTTGACACATATGCAACGCTTTTAAAATATAGAAATGCCACGTTTCTCAAATCAAGACAATTTCTCATGGCAAAGATGTGACATCCCTTAGTGGGAGTAATATACTGCTTAGCCCTGGGTGTTCCGCTGTGTTGCCGCAAAAGAAGGATCCCACTTTCAGAATAATCTTAATCCCGATACCGACTGACTGAAATAACTACATGGAAACACAAAGGTATTACATTTACTGGGCAGTTTTTGGTTTAGACTAGTCATTGGTTAAGACCAGTCATTAGTCCTACAACTACAACCCATCTCAAACCCTCACCCCCAACCTCCCACGGGGCAGCACACCTAAACCTAACCCTAACCCATGTCTAACCAATGACTAGTCTAAACTAAGTATGCACCCCATATTTACTGGCAAGAAGTATAGTCCTTGGCTGAGATGGACTCCAGACTAGTGCAATGTGGCCAAACTCTACATGGACACAACACCTGATTTATACTTGGTTGCACAACGCTGGCATTCGACCAAGCATGATATCACCCGTAAGTATGATCCCGAGCAAAAAGCTTAAGTGAACCGTGCGGCCATTTTATTGTAAGTGCTGCAAGGTTGAGTCAACACACGAGTCCTTGTGGAGACAAGGCACCGTGAGATTAGCACGTGTGGTCTGTGACTAGACTACACTTCAATAATCCTACAAGGGAAGGAAACGTTTTCTGAACTGAATTTGACTCGCAGTAAAGACCTGGTGGTGTATATGGAACAATCTAGATTTGTCTGAGATTCTGCACCACACACACACACAGGCATTCACTTTCATGAATGAGCAATTGTTTTTGATGTGAAATATTCGTCATCAAACCGCCAGTGTTTTTTCCAGGGTTATCTAATTTTGAAGACCCCACGGGACCAGATATGTGAACGCGTGGTGCGTTTAGTGGACGATCATCTTTGATTAGCCCGTGGTGTGAAAAGCATCCACTTTCATATGCAGTAGTATCGTCCGGGGCATTTCAAGTGTTCACTGTAAAGACACACATCCGAGCACACGATCTTGGTTGTGAGAAACCACCACATGCCTATATGCAATATACAGTACACATAAGCCCCTTCGCCCTGCCTATTATTTTGTGTTCATTTTTCTTTCTTTAACCCATTCTGACCGGGCACCCATTTTGGTGATGGCATCATGTTATGCTTTAGCTATTGAAAAATAGCAGATCTACAAGCTCATATCGCGCCACCGAGTGGCGCGATACGAGCTTGTAGGTCTGCTATTTTTGAAAAATTCGAAGAACGACTGACATTTTTAGAATCTGATCTCAGGTCAGAATGGGTTAATCAGACCAGTGTGTGTCCCGTGGAAACCTCGTATGAATCTGATCTCAGGTCAGAATGGGTTAATGTTGCAAATGCCAGGAAAAATCAATAAGTAAAAAACGTCTGCATACTGTAAAATGTCTGAGCTCTTCCATAGCTACAGGCTATAAGGACTAAATGGAGTCTTCAGCAGTGACTGGAGCAATCATTGCGATATTTATGATTCCAACGTGGAGGCAGAGCTTGGACGTTATAGCCCATTGGCTCATATATATATATATATATATATATTTGTTTGCTTATAAATGAAAAGGAGATACAGTAGGAGATCTACAAGCTTAAATCACGTTGCCAAATCTTGTGAGTTGTAGATCAGCCATTTCCTCAGTTTGTGTACCTCGGTCATAAAATGTAGGACTTTTAATTTACAGGGGGGCACCTTAACAGATCTCATAATATATACTTCACATTAAATGGTTTTGTTGGATGTTAAATTCTATTCTGCAACGTGTCATTTCTTGACAGCACACCACTCAACGCTAGATCACTGCTCACTGCCTCTGTTTGCATTGCTATGAAGGATGAGAAACCCTTCGAGTCAATAATATGCTGTGTCAAATTTAGATTTTGGTCCCTCTGGGTTTATTTCACTGCTTCGGAGTTATTTTAAACTCCTTCACTCAGTGAATCGCCCTATGGGGAGTGCCATCTCTGGCATGAACACACAGAATTAAACCATATACTTCACGAACAATTTCATTGGTCGGGACTTCTACCCGCCCATGGCATGATCACCCCTCCCACCGGGGTGATAACGTTCCACTCATGCCACACGGGTCATTCCGATTGTCTTCTGCTTGCTGAACGCACGTTAAGCCACGCTACCTGTTTGTTATTACCTGTTGAAACCGTATCTCACCAAAGACGGGCCATCGGCTTGTACCAAGAGATTCACAGTGTTCTGCAAACCCTCCGGTAGCCCTCTTCACGACGACATGTCTCTTGCAAAAGACCACGTAAGTGTTTACCGGCCGCTGAGAAGCGTAACAAAGGTCTTGTGCAGTGTAGAGTTTGTTAGCCCGCTAGCCAGCTTCCTCCTCCGGTCGTTAGCTCTAGCTAGAGGCCCTCCTCGGCTAGCTTTAGCTCGCTGGTGCAGCGCCGAGAGACGCCACTTAGCCTCGCTGTTACACAACGTTAGCCTCCTCCCGCGCCGTAAGACCGGGCTGTCTGCTAGCTTGCACTCGCCTACACAACGAGCCTTAGACGCGGCCCTGCCTTGTTAGCCTGACGCCGAAAGACGCGAGCTAACTCGCCGCTACGCTCCGCGCCGCTGAATACACATCACCGACGCGGCCCAGCTTTGTTTACTTGCCGCCGAAAGACGTTGGTTTACTCGCCGCCGAAGTTACTCTCCGCCTCCGGCCTTTTACACGCTCCCGCGGTAAAAACCGGAGTGCATCTTCCAGGCCATCGCCGAAAGACGAGGCCCCTCCACTGGGCTTATTAGTGTAAACAATAACCCACTTGACCCACGTGACGACCCGCGGATAGTGACCACGGTCCTAGTAGTTACTGAAGTAACTCTGGTTGTAGTACTTTCCCTGCTAGGTTACGAAAGTAACCCAGGTTCTAGTAATTTCTCTGCTATTTTTGAGTGCTCTGTGTAAACTCCACTCTAACTAGCAAGAGCCTGTGGTTGGTTTGTTTTCTCTGCTATCTTGAGTGTTTGTGAAAACTCCACTCTAGTTAACATGGATACTGACAAGAACCCAGCATCCACTAGCGCCAAGGCTAGTAGCTTAGCAGCTACTCCACAGAGGGTCTGTCTCCACAGGTCATGCTCCAACCTTCTGGCTGTAGATGACCTCCACACAAGCTGTGCCTTTGCCTGGACTTCTTCGCCAGGCCATCCTTGCTCCTGGCTTCTGTCCATGCTGTCTTCCCCTTTCCTTCCGGCGGAAGCAGAGGCGTCTTCAGCGGGTTGAGGTCCGCATCGGCCACGGCGATGCCAACTTGGACGACCTGGGTTTTGATCTGAGAACACATTCTCCACTCTGACCCAGCGCCCCAATACAGGGGCTCGTCCTAAGCCTACATCCACCGCCACCGGACAGGCAGCAGCCTGCACCTGGAGCCAGGGGGATGGGCACAACTACGCTCCGGCTAAGAAGGTACCTAAGCCCGCTGAAAAAACGGGCTCCAACCTTATAACTTAAAAGAGAAGTGCTTCTACAATATCTTGGACTGCGGGTTCCTTCTTCAAGCTACACCAACACCCAAGATGGCCTGCAGGGGTGACAACAGCTCTAGTTGACTCGCCGCCGAAGCTACTCTCCGCCTCCGGCCTTTTACACGCTCCCGCAGTAAAAAAACGGAGCGCAATTTGCCAGGCCATCGCCAAGAGACGAGGCCTCACCACTGGGCTTATTAGTGTAAACAATAACCTACGTGACAACACGCAGACAGTGACTACGGTCCTAGTAGTTACGAAAGTAACTCTAGTTCTAGTACTCTCCCTGCTAGGTTACGAAAGTAACCCAGGTTCTAGTAATTTCTCTGCTATTTTTGAGTGCTCTGTGTAAACTCCACTCTAACTAGCAAGAGCCTGCGGGTGGTTTGTTTTCTCTGCTATCTTGAGTGTTTGTGAAAACTCCACTCTAGTTGGCATGGATACTAACAAGAACCCAGCCCCCACCGCCTCGTCCTCTCTCTCCAGACCCCTCAACCTTGACGCGTCTCGGAGACACCATGACGAGTCCTTCCTGGGCTCCTCCCCTGCCAAGAAGGCGGCTCGGACCGCCAACAACAAGCTCCACACGCTCTTCACCACACTGGTAAACAGACCTGTGGAGCCAGACCCAAGACATCAGCCAGGCCTCGCCGGCTGGCTCTTGGTGCTGCTCTCCCTCCAGCGGGATCTCGTCAGCCCACCAACGAGGCTCCTTCGAGCCGGGTGGTTGCGACAACGGGATGTCGGATGCAGTCCTAGGCCTCCACCGACGACTACCGCTACTACTACCTCACGCAGCGGCCAAAGGCACGAGTCTCACTCGACGTGGTTCCCCAGCGACCCTCGACTACCGACTGCTTCCCTCAACATTACAGGTATGTACATTGTGAAGCTAGGTTTGTTTAGCTTTTAGCTAACCTTTTCGAGGTCGGGAGTAGCAACCTCGTCGGATGGCCGATGCCACCCTAGCTGCTTAGCATTCTAGATAGGCTGTTTTCAAGGTGGATGACGGACAACGAGCTCCTCCAAGAGCTCCCTCCGTGGACGTGAGGGACAAACGTCCCCCATGCCCCGCTGACCAACGCCGCCGCCCTCCAGCAGCCGCGCCGCCGCCCTCCACGGGGGAGACGCACCCTGACGTCTTCCCCCATCAAACCCGCCTCAGGGCTTGCGCTGGGCGTAGTAGTCTCGGACTGCACTCCCAAGCCGCCCCACAAGAGGTTGAGGCTCATGGCACGGGTTCCCGCCATGTCCGGGCCCATGGCCCTGTGCGACCACGCGCTCCCCTGGCGATGGAGAACCCCCTTGCGCGTCGCCTGACACAGTGGGAACTGTGCGGAGCGTCTTCTTGGGTTCTCCGCTCCATAGCGAGAGGTTACAGGCTCCGGTTCGCTATGAGGCCCCCTGCATTCGGAGAAGCCCTCTACTCCGAGGCACACGGCGAAGCGGGTCAGATTCTCCAGCAGGAGATCAACTCTGTCCTGTTTCTGTAATGAAGGCTTTGCCCAAAAAACAGAAACAACAACAATATCGGGGGGGCATGAGCTCGCTGTGGAGGGAAACCCCTGGGTTTCCCGACACAATGAGACGGGACCTATTTCCGGTGCCGAGTGCACCCGTTTCGACGGGCACACTCGTCACGAGCCGGACGGGTCATGCCCAATTTTTCTCTCGTCCAGGGAGCTCCACTGCCACAGTGGAGGCTCCCATGGCCACAGAGAACCCTCTGGCTCGATGCCGACCGCAGTGGGAACTGTGCGGAGCATCCCCCTGGGTCCTACGCACCATAGCGAAGGGCTACAGGCTCCAGTTTGCTATGAGACCACCCGCTTTCGCAGAAGTCCTCTTCTCCGAAGCTCGTGGGCAAGCGGCAGAAGTGCTCCAGACAGAGATTCAGTCCCTGCTGGAGAAGAAGGCCGTCAGAGAGGTACCATTGACTCAGAGTCGCAGCGGTTTTTACTCCCGCTACTTCCTGGTCAAGAAAAAAGGGGGGGGGCTACGTCCGATACTGGACCTACGGGCTCTCAATCGGTACCTCAAGACCTTCAACTTCAAAATGCTGACGGCCAAGTCCCTCGTACGTTCCATACGTCCAAACGACTGGTTCACGTCAATAGACCTGAAAGACGCCTATTTTCATATTCCCATTTACCCACCTCACAGGAAATTCCTGAGGTTCGGTTTCAAGGGGAGAGTGTACGAGTACACTGTCCTCCCCTTTTGGGATGTCCCTGAGCCCCAGGGTCTTTGTGAAATGCACCGAGGCAGCGATTGCCCCGCTGCGGCGTCTGGGTCTCCGCGTAGCGAGCTACATCGACGATTGGCTATTAAGCGCGGACTCTGCATGAGAGGCGATGCGGAACACCACTCAAGTGGTGCTCCACATGACCTCCCTGGGGTTCACCATCAATCACGAGAAGAGTGTTCTGGTACCCACAAGGTCGATAGACTTCATAGGCATAGCACTGGATTCAGTCTCCTACACGGCTCGACTGAGCCAAGCGAGGATGGACGCTTTCCTACAGTGCGTGACGCTGTTCAGGACGGGACAGAGGGTCCCCTTCCGAACCTGCCTAAGGATGGCCGGGCTCATGGCGTTGGCCATCTCCCTAGTACGGCTGGGCAGGCTATACATGAGACCTTTCCAGAGATGGATAAGGTCCCTAGGTGTGCCCACCAGGTGCCTGTCACGGCGAGTGACGGTATCTGCAGGCTGTGTACTCGCCCTGAAGTGGTGGTCGAACAGAGGTGTCCTGGTGGAGGGTGTTCCCCTGGGACAGACCCTTACCAGGAAGATCGTCACCACGGACGCCAGCATGTCGGGGTGGGGGGCCACCCACGACGGCAGGACGGCCAGAGGAGTGTGGCACGGAGCCATGAGGCATGCACACATCAACTATCTGGAGCTCCTGGCGGTCTTCCTTGCCCTGCGGCACTTCAAACCGTTTATCCAGGGGTGTCACGTTCTGGTTCGAACCGACAACACCATGACAATGTGCTATATCAACAAGCAGGGAGGGCTCAAATCCCTGCGCCTGCACACGTTGGCACACAGGCTACTGACATGGTGCCACGAGCATCTGCTGTCGATCACGGCCTGCCATGTCCCAGGACTCCTGAACACAGGAGCCGACCTGTTGTCCAGAGGCCCACTCCGCTACCACGAGTGGTCGCTGCACAAGGAAGTAGCAGCTCAGATATGGGCCAGATACGGCACGCCGGTGGCGGACCTGTTCGCGTCGGAAGAGAACACGAAGTGTCAGTACTTCTTCTCCCTGACAGGGTCCCCGTCTCTGGGCATGGATGCGTTGGCGCACCCTTGGCCGAGGGGCCTGCTTTATGCATTCCCTCCTCTGCCCCTGATCCCCCCCGCCCTGGCCAGGGTGAGGACTCAGGGCCTATGCATGCTACTGGTGGCCCCGGCTTGGGGTCTTGGAGGTCGGACATAGTCCCACTCCTGTACGACCAGCCCTGGCAGCTCCCGCTGCGGAGGGACCTGCTCACCCAAGCGGGGCAGGATATCTTCCATCCACGTCCACAGGACCTGGACCTCTGGGTTTGGCCCGTGAGGGGCTGAACCTGGATGCCGAATGCCTGCCCCCGAACGTCATCACGACGATTCTAGGGGCGAGAGCCCCGTCTACTAGACAACGATACAACACGGCCTGGACCGTGTTCGAACGTTGGTGTGCGGCCAGACCTGTACGGGTTATCCCGTTTCAGGCTTCGGTGAGGCACATTCTGACCTTCTTGCAGGAATTCCTGGACAGAGGTCTAGGCCAATCCTCTGTGAAGGTCAACCTGGCGGCCATTTCGGCGTGCCACGTGGGGGTAGACGGCAAGACAGTAGGTGAGAACCTGCTAGTCCGTCGTTTCATGGCGGGCGTTAGGCGAGCCTTTCCAGTTTCCAGATCTCTGGTCCCATCATGGGACCTGACTCTGGTACTGGACGCCCTCTCACAGGGCCCCTTCGAGCCACTGGGGACAGTGGACTTGAAGTTCCTCACACTAAAGACTGCTCTGCTGGTCGCTTTGACGACTGCGAAGCGAGCCAGCGACATACATGCGCTTTCGGTCAACCCGAGCTGCATGAGATTCAGCGGGAACGACTCTAGAGTCTCTATTAGGCCGAGCCTCGCGTTCTTGCCTAAGAATTTCCCCTCTGGCTGCGCCCCGGTCGATCTGATGGCATTTCACCCGCCACCTTTCTCCTCTGTGGAGGAGAGGAGGTTGAATTGCCTATGCCCGGTCAGAGCGCTGAGACACTATGTGGACAGAACTGCTCCTTTCAGGAATGGGGATCAATTGTTCGTGTCATGGGGTTCCCAAAGTAAGGGAAAACCGATAACGAAGGTAAGACTTTCACAGTGGATTGTGGAAGCCATTCGTTTGGCATATGCCGAGAGAGGAGTGGAGCCCCCAGGGGGCTTGAGGGCTCACTCTACTAGGGGTATGTCTGCATCCTGGGCGCTCACTAAGGGTGTCCCCATTCAGGATGTTTGTACGGCGGCGAGCTGGTCGCCCCCCTCGACTTTCGCCGAATAACTTGGATGTGGTGCCGTCTGCAATGGCTCATGCCGTTTTAGACGTCGCTTCCTGGGTTGGCCGTCACGGGTAAAAAGCCTGTGACGTTGGTTGGGACTTGTTCAACTGGTAGGTAGCTATACGGGAGTTTATATTTCCCCATAGGGCGATTCACTGAGTGAAGGAGTTTAAAATAACTATAGGTTACTTTAGTAACCCCAGTTATTTAAACGACTGAGCGAGGTGAATCGCCCGAAAGACTACCCTTCTGACTTAACTAAGCAGAAGCCAATCTGGTTAACATGGAATGACCCGTGTGGCATGAGTGGAACGTTATCACCCCGGTGGGAGGGGTGATCATGCCATGGGCGGGTAGAAGTCCCGACCAATGAAATTGTTCGTGAAGTATATGGTTTAATTCTGTGTGTTCATGCCAGAGATGGCACTCCCCATAGGGCGATTCACCTCGCTCAGTCGTTTAAATAACTGGGGTTACTAAAGTAACCTATAGTTTCCTCTACCGTGTTGTGGATGGGGGAGGTGGGAGTCTACTGTGTACCGTGTTCCGAAAAATTATAGCCTATACATTTAGTTCATAAATGTTCAAAAATGTATCAGGATGACACATTACACTATAGTCATTAATTACCCCGCGCAAACATCAAAGCACCTGTGTTTGTTTGGCCCCATACCGTGTCTGCTCACTGGAGGAAGTGGACAGAATGAAGTCTGTTCTAATCTGGTGGGGAAACCGGTGACATTTGACTAAATTCACGTTTTCTGCCATTAAAAGTCAAATGGATATGAAATTAGAGGACAATTAGCTGACCCAAAGTTAATTATCGGGCGAGCACAAGGCAAGCGTTACAACATTTTGACGCTGCACAAAGGGCGGGGCTCAGACATACGGGAGATTACATCTACACACTCCGTTAAGCGCAATAAAAGTCTAATAAAAGCCAATGAGTAATTATTAATGGACAGACATCCGACACCAATGGCCGGGAAATATTTGCGTGTGCGGCGTGCGCGTGTCATTGCTAGCAACCCAGGACTTTCCCCACAGAGAGACCGAGTCATTCACTACCACTCCGCGGCGCTTGCTAATGTTGCCGTGCCACTGTGTGTGTGTGTGTGGAGAGAGGAGACTGCTTGCATTGATCAGCTCAGCTTCACGTCATGTCACGTCATGTCACCCACGGCGTCCCTCCGAGGCTCAGTGCTCGGTCCCCCTCCTCGTCACAATTTGCCGTCACGGCCTCCGCTTCCACCGTTAACCCATTCTGACCTGAGATCAGATTCATACGAGGTTTTCCACTGGACACACACTGGTCCGATTAACCCATTCTGACCTGAGATCAGATTCTAAAAAAAGTCAGTCGTTCTTCGATTTTTCAAAAATAGCAGACCTACAAGCTCGTAGCGCGCCACTCGGTGGCGCGCTACGAGCTTGTAGATCTGCTATTTTTCAATAGCTAAAGCATGACATGAGGACAAAATGGGTTCCCGTTCAGAATGGGTTAAGCCACAACCGTTCTGTATCTAACCTCCACAACCATTACTGCCGTCACACACACCGACGTCAAAACATGGACGCGAAGTAACCTGCGGTAAAGTAAAACTGCAATCGTTCTCAAAATTTGGCCCAGACTCCCCTCACCAGCTCCACTCCGTGACTTCTCCCTCCATATTGACGGCTCCATTGTCAACGCCCCCTCCACCCAAGTTTAACAACCTCGATGTCATCCTGGACCCCCGCCATCTCCTTCCAGTATGTGTCAACCAAACCGCTAAAAACTAAAACGTCACCTCTGTAACATTGGCCCCGCCTGCGTCCCATCCTATCACACACACGCCCGCCGCTGAGACACTTTTTGTTTGTTTACCATTCACTTAGTTTTGTCTTTAACTTTTTAAATAGTTTCTATTCCTAAAAGTTTTTTTTTTCTTCTATTTGTCCTGCAAAGTGACGTCGAGTACCTTAAAAAGCGCTATATAAATCATATGCAATATTATGTTATTGCGACCACAGGTCACATTTACGAAATCGCGCATTTCCCGTCAGTGTGTTGTTTGGATGGTCACGCCTTGTGACATCACGTGACAATATCAGGGATGGAGATCCCTGATGTCATCAATATTAAGCCCATATATGGAGATCCCCGATGCAGATAAGTAGGGATGTGTTCACTATCCTCTATTAAGGATAAAAAGCCTCCAGTGTTGAAATCAGTCCAATAAGTCCACATTTATCCTGCTCTCAAACCACCGAATACCAGCCAGTGTTTTATTCAACGTGTCTATTTCCAATTAACTTGAGAGGGGCTTTTAAATTATATGACGCAATCATTTGGGAATCCATTTTAATCTTCTCTTCTCTGACTATTCTTATCACATTCTGGGCGGGAACCCCCTTTTGGTGTTAGCATTATGTTATGCTTTAGCTCAGGGGTGGCCATTACGTCGATCGCGGTCGACCAGTCGATCGCAAGCGCTGCGCAAGTAGACCGCTTGGCCCTGACATGAAAAAAAAAAAAAAAAAAACAACCCTCGAGTCGCCTCGGGCAGGCGGCGGCGGCTTTAAAACCCCCCACAATGCAGTGCCTTGTTTTCAAGTGTGGGGAACGTCGGGTCTGTTATGTTGTAAAACAAACAAATTAAAATGATATCTGTCCATCATTGTTCATATAGCAAGATGCGCGCGGCAAAGAAGCCTAAAACAAATCACTTCCATGCAGAGTGGGAAGAAGATTATTTTTTCACGATGTCACATTCCAAGTCCAACTGCGTTTGCCTTACTCGAGCCCATCGCTACATTCATGTGCTTCCCATTCAGAAGCTGATGTTGATTCCATTGCCTCGAAAATAGCAACACTTTTTAACGTGAACTCTTCTGCGTTGGAGAATGAGATCATGGCACTGCAGGCTGACATACAGTTAAAGTTGCGCGCCCGCGATGGAGAGTTTTGGAACTTGCTCGTGAAGGAAAAGTATCCAAACATCAGGACTTGTGCAGCCTCGCTTCACAGCGTTATTTGGCTCCACATATTTATGTGAATCAGCGTTTTCCCACATGAAGATAATTAAGTCCAAATATCGTTCCACGTTGACGGACGATCATTTGGAGGCCTGTTTAAGACTAGCTGTCAGCAGTGACTGTCCGGATTACGCAGCGCTGACGGACTCCATTCAGTGCAAGGCTGAAAGCAGTCATCTGATTAAAGGGATAGTTCAGATTTTTTTAATTTAAATTGTATGAAATACTTTCCATTAATATAGTGGTTGCAACTGTAGGCATATGAATTGATTGCCAGAGTCCTGTGGTAGGAGTTCTGCTCTGGTTGAGTTCAGTGCATTATTCCTTCATGTGATTGTGATACTTTTATTATTTGTAACATTTTATGAGCAATATGTTATTACAAATTGAAATTGATTGACGTTATTACAAAGAGTAACTTTAACAAAATAAAGGTGGTAAATAAATAGAATAGAATTGATTGATTGAAACAGTCCTAATGCCTTAATGTTATTTATTTTGAGTATTTTAAGCAATGGGATAATATTTTTTTGGTTGGTAGATCACCTTGAGCTGGCAATTTTAAAAGTAGACCTCAAGTCAAAAAAGTGTGGGCACCCCTGCTTTAGCTATTGAAAAATAGCAGATCTACAAGCTCGTGGCGCGCTACGAGCTTGTAGGTCTGCTATTTTTGAAAAATCGAAGAACGACTGACATAGAAACATAGCTTTTTTCAGAAAACTGTCAGGATGTAGAAGACATTTTTTTAGAATCTGATCTCAGGTCAGAATGGGTTATTCCATATAGCACCATTTATAACATTGTAGTGTTATTGGAACAATGGTATAATTGTATGGTGTAGGCATAGGTAACATGAGTTTAAAATGATGTAGTTTAATAACCACGTCTCTAAACGTTTGATGGTCAAAATGGTATTCCACAAAGCGGGATTAGAAAGTTGACCAGTTAATTGTGAAAAAGTGTGCCGGCGATAGTGCCATGAATCTATAAAGAAAAAAGACAGAATCTTCAATAGTGGGTGAAAAAAAAAAACCAATATGTGGTTAGCATGTAGCCATATAGGATTCTTGAAATGCAGTAGTTATAGAATGTCAAAATAAATTCAGAAATAGAGTATGTATACCCCTGGCCCTGATGTGACCAAATGTGATCTGTGATATGAAATGCACGCAAGGGTCCCTTCCTGGCACACGGACCCCAATTTACTCGACCTCAGCCCCTAATGTATTCACGTCTCGGTGATACCCCGAGCTGTTCGGTTGTACTCATTTCATTAGGGGATGTGAATCAAGGTGAAATGACTTAATGCTGTACGTGGTTGAAATGTGTAATCCAACGGTTGTTTTAACTGTGGTTAGTCAAGCTGAAAGTATTTCCAGGAGAAAAAGACTATTTTTATTCAAATATCCATATCTTAACTGTCCAAGGATGTTTAGCCAAGACTGGCTCAATCATTAGCAGTGTTTTGCTAGTTACTGAAAATTCCAATTGTATGTTGAAAGAAGTCATCTTTCAACATCAAATTCCAAAGTCTCCAGGTGAGATACGGTTATACGTTAATGCCGCTAAAATATTAAGTTTGCGTTTAATTCTCTCATGCATCTATTGACACAACCTTAAAAAACAACTGCTCAGTCCTAAAATCTGACTCCCAATTTACTTGCGATAAGAGGTTTTATAATATGCAAATTGCGGTCGCCATTTCTTTGGCGTTGCCAAACGGCATCCATGTTTAATATAATCCATCTCGGGACTCGGGAGAGATGCAAGCTGTACATCCTAGCCTCCCTCTGGCCTCGCTAAGTGATGTCAAAGTTAACCCATTCTGACCCGAGATCAGATTCTAAAAATGTCTTCTACATCCTGACAGTTTCCTGAAAAAGCTATGTTTCCTATGTCAATCGTTCTTTGATTTTTCAAAAATAGCAGACCTACAAGCTCGTAGCGCGCCACTGAGTGGCGCGCTACGAGCTTGTAGATCTGCTATTTTCCAATAGCTAAGGCATAACATAATGCCAACGCCAAAAGGGGTTCCCGTTCAGAATGAGTTAATCATTGCTCAAAAGAAAAGCGCTACAGGGAGTCCGTAGCATGTCATTTCCTAATGCCATTCATGACACAAGAGGGCCCCCCAGGAGAAAGATCTGGGGGACCCGTTCCCCAACGTGGTCCCCCCTTTTTAGTAGGTTGTCTTAGTAGGTTTCTCACACCGTTCCGTCTCTCACACACAGCGACACTCGCGGGGCCAGTCGCCTGTGGGGAGAGGTCACTTCCAAATGTCAGCCTATGACACTGTGTGACACAGGCACTCTTTCAAATCCCTCCCTCGAGGAGGGGATTGAAAGACCACTAATGAGGACAGTTAATGTTTCTGTCAGCTTGTCAACCGGTCTGTCACTCTGGCTTCTACTTCCACCCACCTAGTACTCACAGTACTGAAGATTTAAAAGGCATGGCAATTCCAAAGAGAGTGTATATCACCTCTATTAAGGAAATGAGCACAGCCAGCGGGTATAATGGAACAATGCAAACATGCTTTGGAAAAAAATAAATTATTAAGTTCTTAATATCATTGTTTGAGTTGCAACTCCTGTACTGCAGTCCGATACGAGATGTCACCCCGTTGAGAAATTTAAAAAAAAATGCCCCCCCCCCTCCTCTTCCTCAAGACAGCACTTAACCTTGGGCTGTGACGTTTTTGCTCCTTTAGTTTGACTGAATTTAAAATGTGATTCAGAGAGCTGTGTGCCCGTCCATACCAATGCAGTGTTTGTCTCTGCTCTCTCAATAGCACCACTTCTGTTAGACCACTTCAATGCACACAGCAAGACAGAGTGAGAGAGAGAGAGAGAGAGAGAGAGACTGAAACAAATAAGACTGGGTGGAGAGAAATGGAAGGAAGAGAGAAGAAAGACAAGAGGTGGAGAACGTGTTGCATCGCAAGTAGAACACAGAAATTCATTTTCCCCCTTAAGCCTCAAGAGTCAACAGCTCCGACCCTTCAGACGGACAAGCCGAATATCAACAGGGCTCTCCATTTGAGAAAAAGAGCCTGACAAGAGGCCGCCATGTGGCACCAGAATGCCCAACGACGTCTATACGGTATGATGCTAGTACCTCAATCAGCTTGTTGGCGTGCTCGCGGAACACCTGCGCGTACTCCTTGACTTCCTTCTCGTTGCCGTTCTTGGCGGCTTCGATGAGGACCAGGAGGGGAACGTTGGTCTCCAGGAACGAGTCCGAGACGTGGTCCATGACGGCTTTACGCAGCTGTGTGGAGAGGGAAACGATTAAGGCAATGTTGAAATTGTGCGTCTGAGAGTGTGAGCGTGAGAGCGTGGGAGAGAGAGTCCTATGGATACAGGTTTTAGTCTATAATGTATACAGGACCCATTCTTTTAGATCGATAATGTATACAGGCATCATCCACAAAGTAAACAGAAGATACCACCATCCCCAGGGTTCGTTTTTGAGTGGTGCAACCACTCCTCAAGAAACAGCAATGTCCGTGTTCACCTATGTGCCGGTTAATGAGCACCAGTATGACTATTAGTACCAGTAGGGGCGCTGTTGTGCAAGAAACAGAGTGATAGTGCTGCACTGTTGCTCGCGAGAGAGCGCGAGAGAGAGAGAGAGAGAGGGGGGGGGGGGGAGGAGAGTTGCACCACTCAGTTCACGGGTGTGATTTCTTTTTTAAACTCAGCATGTCAAGGGTTAAGCAGACACTGGGGTTTCTTGCCATATGGACTGCTGAATTATATAAGGGCAGGCTGCTATTCTCAATTAATCTATACGATTCCAATGTTCCTATAATGAGCAGAATTAGAACGTCAGTCTACTTAAAGACAATGGTTCGAGGAGCTGCACAATGCATGCCATTCGCACCAAGCCAAACACACTCGAGTTTGATTAACACGTCGCACAGGGAATCAAGACTGGATTGCAATAACATAACAATCTCTATAATCAGTAACGTCTATCAAATATGTTAATGATGGTCAAATGCCTCAGTGCGGCGGCACTTTAAGAGATTGTGATTGTGTTATGCAATCAGACTGATTCGACTACAAATTTCAGTCACACACACACACAGCTCCTTCCCAACATTATATTGTGTTAAAGTTCATTTTCTTCCCCGATATAATTCAAAAAGTGTAACTTTCATATATTCTCAATTCATTGTGCATAAAGTGAAGTATTTAAAACCTATATTTTTGTTTTAATCTCGACGATTATGACATACAGCTCATGAAAATCCAAAAAATCCTATCTCAGCATATTTTACGAGACCACTAAAAAAATGTCTACCATCTGAAAAGTATATTAATGTGTGCAGTCAATACTTGGTCTGGGCTACTTTTGAATAGCCTGGTTAATAAACCAGACTGAATCAACTTTTGAACACATTATTTCATCAATGGGGCGTGGCATGGATGTGATCAGCCTGTGTCACGGTTGAGGTGTTATGGAAGCCCAGGTTTGCTTTGACAACAGCCATAAATCCATTTGTATTGTTGAGTCTCATGTCTCACACCTTCCTCTTGACAATACAACCTAGATTCTCTGCGGGGTTCAGGTCAGGCCAGTTGGCTGGTAGCAAGCACATTAACCCATTTTGGTGTTAGCATTATGCTAGCTATTGAAAAATAGCAGATCTACAAGCTCATACGAGCTTGTAGATCTGCTATTTTTGAAAAATCGTTCAAATGTGCCTCAAATCTTTCAGAAAATGGTCATGATTTTATTGCATTTCGACGTCAGGCCTGAACGGGTCAATACCATGGTCAGTACACCAGTTACTAGTAGTTTTGGCACTGCGGGCAGGTGCCAAATCGAGCTGGAAGGGAGAATTAGCATCTCCATGGAGCTTGTCAACATACTGAAGCACAATGTACTCATTTTACAGCACTGTGTGGTTCTGTACATTGACAAGCTTTATGTTGATCTGCCTTTTCCAGCAGCACTTGGCACATTGCCCACAGAGCCAAAACAACCAACAACGGGGGCGTTCCACGCACCATTGATGAAATACATTTGTTCAAAAATAGCCCAGGCCAAGTATTAACTACATACATGAATATACTTCTCAGATGGTCGACGTGTTTCGATTACCGGTGGTCTTTGAGATGAGATTGTCATGAGCCGTTTGCCATAATCATCAAGATTAAAACAGAAATAGGTTTTAAATACTTCACTTTATGCACAATGAATTGAGAATAGTTTCAACTATATCAATTCTTAGTCAGGGACAGGCCTAGCAGTTAGCCAGTAGCCACACTTAAAAACAAGATATTTTTACATTAATGGCCGAGCGCATTAAAACTCTATGGGGTCTTATGTCTGCTAGTATTAACCTTCCCGTGGACAGGGGAAGGGAGTGGGGTTAGTTTTAACCTTCCCGTAGACAGGGGAAGGGAGTGGGGTTTAGTATTAACCTTCCCGTAGACAGGGGAAGGGAGTGGGGTTTAGTATTAACCTTCCCGTAGACAGGGGAAGGGAGTGGGGTTAGTATTAACCTTCCCATAGACAGGGGAAGGGAGTGGGGTTGGTTTTAACCTTCCCGTAGACAGGGGAAGGGAGTGGGGTTTAGTATTAACCTTCCCGTAGACGGGGAAGAGAGTGGGGTTTAGTATTAAACTTCCCATAGACAGGGGAAGGGAGTGGGGTTGGTTTTAACCTTCCCGTAGACAGGGGAAGGGAGTGGGGTTGGTTTCGAACAGATGGACATAAGAATGAGACAAACCTGCCGGCGAAGGTCCCTGGTTTTCTTGGTCATCCTGTCAATGGCGTCGTTGAGGGTATCACTCCTGTCCTTCCTGCCAGCCTGAAATGAGAGACGAGAAAGAAGTGTTGAGTGGGTGGCGTTCTGTCAACTTAACTTCCCTTTAGTTTAGAACACAGAGTAAATATTGTAGACATTCACAACGCTTGTGTGTCATGATGGAGATTAGCTTCGTTTGTTTTTCCTTCTCAAAAACAATTATCGTGCTATTTGCCTGCTTCCTTCAGTGCAGTTCAATTCCTTTGAGTGAACAGGCCAATTATTTTTATCCGACAGGTGGGGGGGGGGATGCAGCGTGTGGAAGAAACACGTTATTCCAACCAGTCCCTTCCCCCTGGGTGACCAGGGGGAGGCAGTATAGAGTCCCTAGATTACACAGGGAGAACATATCCACACAGAAAGGCCCTTTTGCCAACCCCACCTAGGGTATGTGTAGTAGAGATCCACGCCCCCCCAGCAGGAATCAAACCTTCTAGCTGTGAGGAGACACTCGACAGCGCTGTGATGCAGATTTGTGTATGAAATAGGGCTCAACTCTATCCCAGAAATGTACACACCGACAGCATTTCAAATCAACACATTTTTGAGTGGTGCCAACCACTCCAAGGAACAGCAATGTCCGCCCATGTGTCGTCCCACCAATGTATAGTATTGATGAGCACGAGTATGACCGAGTACCAGTAGGGGCGCTGTTTGCCAGAAACAGAGAGAGAGAGAGAGAGTATTAGTGCTGCACTGTTGCCTGCTAACAACAGTCCATTATGTATCTCTTAACAGATGTTTTAGTTCCAACCTGTTTGCACTGGATCCCCACATAACACAGGTACTAATGTTATAATGAGCCCAAGTCCCAGCAGTGAGATTACATTTAGGCTGACAAATGAAAACCGTTAGGCTAAAATAAACATGGGACATGAAATCTATCTGTCTACTTAAAAGAGCACAATAGCGTAAATGGTGCATTTTTATATAGCGCCTTTATCCAAGGCGCTTTACATTGTGCATTACAGTCACCCATTCATACACCGATTGCGGCCTGAAGCCATGCAAGGCACCAACCAGCACATCGGGAGCAATTAGAGGTTCAGTGTCTTGCCCCAAGGACACTTCGACACGTAGCCAGGAGGAGCCGGGATTCGAACCGCCGACCCATGGATCATTGGACGACCTCTTAGAGCCACAGTCGCATACAGGACAATGCTAGGCCAATAGGGTACTTTTGCTCTCAACTAGGGCGAGGAGTTGGTATAGGAGGAAGATGACACAAATTGTATATTATTCAAGATAAAGTCGTGTAGCATATCCCGACATTTCCTACTGCGTCATGTTTATTATGTTATGAGTTTTACAGTAGCCTAAATTGAGAATCAAATGCTTTTCACGTTGGCTTGATAATTCATTATTGATGATTTGCTTTGATGTCACAAAGTTGATACATGACAGCCGAGTGATTATGATTCAGATATCTCCCCCCCCACACACAATTCCTGCCTCTCGGTGGTCTTCTGTGGTGGGAGCTGCATCAAACACCGCCCCAGAAACATGGCTCTACATGGCCAACACCATTAATTATGTACACATGGTTCACACTAGTACTGTTCCCCCTACAAGAAGTAGACAGCAGTTCAATCATAGTCCCCCACACACACACACACACCTCCTGTCAGAGAAAGAGTAACGTGTAAATTGTTTAGGAAGGATGGGAAGAGAAACACGAGAGGAGACAATCAAATCAGAGGGGGAAAAAAAAGGAGAAGGGCGGTGGTGGTAATGCCAGTGCCATCACAACACGGTCTGAAATACTGCCCAATATGGTGCAGACATGGCCGCCACCACCAACCTCTAGCCATTGAAGGACTGGGGAAGGGGGGGGGGGGGGTGCTGTAACACATGGTTAGAGGCCTAGAGAGCTCCTTCGGTACTAATCCTCTGATTTCTTGCTGGTTGGATGCAGTGCTATGTGGGCTCACTCTAGTCCACTCGGCTTTCTCTCTCTAGCCTATGTCATTCATGGTTTGCCTGCGTTTCATTTCATTTTCACGGCAGAGGTTTTCTTCAGGTGCTTATTATTATTATTGTTATTATTACGGTTAGGGCTTCCCCTGTAGCATGTTATAATTAAGCAATATTACACGAGAGGGTGTGGGTTAACGTGATTATTGCCACGACAGGGATGCGGTCATGGGAATAAGACGAAGTAGAGTTCCGCAAGCGTCACTGAAGTGGCAATAATCACGTTAAACAACACCCTCAAGTGTAATATTGCAATTATACCACAGTTACCCTTATAAGAAAATCGCTGAAAGAATATATATTTTTTTAATGACAGATGTAGTCACTACGACCACAAACTATCTAGCCTAGCCACCGAGTTTGCTAGCGCTCTGGGAGAACAGAGCAGCTGAATTCTTTGTTTTGATTAGGTGGTGAACGGTGCTGGTTCAACCCACGGCTAGAAGGCTGTTTCAACCAATCGGATTGCTTCCTCGAAACGACCTGTGGTAGAACACCAGATAGTCTCTCACTCTCTCTCTGGCTTCTTACGGGAGAATTTAGGATGGCCTCTTTTCGACTGTACCACCAGCAGGGGTTGACACTAGGGTCTCGTTGGGAAAGTTGCAGGTCATGTTCTACTTTGCCCACCAGGTCTTGCACCAAAATGAAAACCGTCCATTATAAAAAATGATTAAGTGGGTAGGTAGGTGTAGTGTTTTCGAACATTTTGAAATGGGTCTGAAAGGGAGTGTCCAATATGCTAAATGTTTGAGACAAAACGGTCCTTTTCTTTTCTCTTTTCGACAGATAAGTCCCGGTGTTCTCCCTCTTACACTCTGCAGACAAGTCCTGGTGGGATTTAAGGACCTATATGTGGAGGATGGGCAGCCGCATGCGACAGTCAAGTCCACTGGAAAGTCACCGCCAGATGCATTGTGCCATATCTCACTCAAAGACTATGATTATATAATTACATTCAGGAGGGGGGGAATATGGTTCTTTGTTTTCATGTTTTGGTACTCAAAAAACAAAAACATTAACCCATTTAGGCCTGCCGTCGGGAAAAAAAAGTTTGCTCTGAAAGTATCTATATATTTAAAGATTTGCGACGCATTCTCACGACAAAAAACACTCCGTGGCGCACTATGGCTATGAGCTTGTAGATCTGCTATTTTTCAAACGCTAAAGCATAACATAATGATTAGTTAAAACACCAAAAGAGGTTCCCGCCCAGAATGGGTTAAAAAAAGAAAATGTTTTGCTCGGACGAACTCGAGGCTTAATTTAAACAGAAACGTTCAACGTGTACTTCCAACAACAAATTGGTTCAAAACATGGCGTGCTGTAAATATCTTTGCACAAGAAAGTAGCTCGGAAGACTACTACAACTCGCGGTCCTGCAGACTGCTGCTAGCAAGGCTGTGGAGTCTTAAAATTAACTCCAATAGGAATACACCCTTCCATTCAATATTTCATGAAGGCCAGCAGCTCTCCATTCCCCTCCAGAAAGAAATGCAAATAAGTTATTCTTAGAGTGAAACTCTGAAGAACACAATGAGTCAACCGTCTCTAGGTGGAATTTCTTTGCACGACTTGGAAAATTACCGTGGTTATATTAACGAATAATTCTCACTTTTCTTTTTAAAGATTTCAGCGCCAAAGCCTGTAACGTATTCTCGTTACCATGAGGCTTTAAAAGCAGCTGCTCATACACATCACATGCTTATGCTCAAAAATTAAAAAGCACTGCACTCAGAACATGTGAATTATGGATAGATACCTACCAGACTATGTTCGCATTTCTATATCATACAGTAACCGGCTCCTTGTTTGAGACGAAAGGCATTGCAGTCCCCCCCCCCCCCCCCACCCACTCATGAAAAGACCATTTTGCTTTAATAATTTTTACGTTGTTTATGTAGCTTGTCTATGTATATGTATACAGCAGACACGGAGGCAGCTGTGAGGCAAAGGCTGAGATTTACAGCCATGGTTAATTTCAACAGTGAGCTGCCGCAACACGTTGGAGATATCAATATTCTGATGGTGACGAGCCAGGAGGGGAGGTGGTGGGGGCTGTGGGTGGGTAGAGAGAGGCACACAAGCACTGTGTACGAGGCAGAGAGCAAGTGAGTGTGTGTGTGTGTGTGTGTGTGTGTGAGAGTGGAGGGAGGGAAAGGGAAAAGAGAGAGTGAGAGAGAGAGAGAGAGAGAGAGAGAGAGAGAGAGAGAAACTGTGCTTATCCCATTTTGGCCGGGAACCCCTTTTGGTGTTAGCATCATGCTATGCTTTAGCAATTGAAAAATAGCAGATCTACAAGCTCATAGCGCGCCACCGAGTGGCGCGCTACGAGCTTGTAGGTCTGCCATTTTTGAAAAATCGGAGAACGACAGACATAAAAACAGCTTTAGCTTTTTTTCAGAAAACCGTCATGACGTAGAAGACTTTTTTTTTTAAGAATCTGATCTGGGGTCAGAATGGGTTATGATCGACGCCAGGCTGCCACCACTCTGTAGCAGAGAGTGGCTGCAACAAAGAGCACAGAATAACATCGGCGGCTCTCCTCCGCTCTGCTATTTTCTCTTCCCCTCTGCGTCTCTGGTATAGGAGACGAGGAGGGCTCCGTGGCACTGTGCTGCTGCAGAGGCTATGCTGAGGCTGATCTGGCGACGCGAGCAGCGAGCGGGGGTCTCTCTGTGCTGCCATCAACAAGTTAAGGGGTTTAAGGACCCCCGGTCATGAAGCGGAGGGGGGGGGACGGGACGGCTTTGATCTTCAATTAACCAATTGAGCTGACGACATTGCAGTGGAGAGAGAAAACGGAGGGAGTGAGAAAAAAAGGAAGGAGGGGAAGGAGGGGGGTCTCGACGCCGAGGTCGTTTGGGATGCAACTGATCAACTTCGAGAATTAAGGATTCCTTGGAGAAGGGGAAGAGAGGGGAAAAAAAACGATGTATTCTTTTCTTTAATCTTGGATTAAAGAGAAGGGGACAAAAAGGAGGAACAAGAAAAAGGAATAACAACATCTCGGGACATGGAATTTAGGATTTCGTTTCAGTCGGGAGGGCTCATGAGCGTTGCTTTATTTCAGAAGAGCCCGGTTCCTTTTGTGTTTACTCAAAAGGGTTTTTCCCCACTGGATCTTTGTTCCATCCGGCTGCTCCAAGAGTCTGCGGAAAAGGACAGTTGAATGCAGCCTCCGATGTGCACAAAAGAATGGGTAAGTTATACCCTCTTCATTTGGTTCGGGTCTGGACCTGAATAGGGAATAAGAGAGAGTGGAGGGGAGGGAGGCTGAAGACTACGAGGGCTATTGAGAGAGACGTCTATTTTGTTCCAATTGTCCATGATGTTTTTATACCCTCGCCAACACCCAAGTTAAGAATGTCTGAATTCGTAACGGAAAAGCGCATAACCTCTAAACCGACCGAATCGATCACTCGATCATAGATATTCATCAAATAAACTCTGATGAACTCGGGGGGGGGGAAAAGGACACGGCAAATCGAGGGTTAACGCATGACAAATATGAAAACGGTAGGCAATGACGGGAATGACAGCAACCCGCATGAACATCAAATGCAATGGCATGTGATTGAACACGATAAGCTGGTCAAACTACATATTTTTTAGCTTTTAATTGAACATACGGTGCATATTTAACGGTGACCCTTCAATTATGCACGTTAACACAAAATATATATATATATATATATTAATATATTATACACATGCTTATGACGCATGAGAGAAGTTGTAAATGGGATACAAGTCATATAAAAAAGGTGTGTTTATGAGGGAGGGGGGTGAGAGAGAGCGACCGACTGAAAAAAAGAAAGAGCAATTGCTCATAAATAGAAAACCGAAAAAAAAAGAAAAAAAAAAAGAAACGAGCCACGCATCAGCAAATAAGTGTTCTGCAGAGAGATTAGCTTTCCCGCCCCACCAGTTAATTTTCTTTATCTTTGAACCCCCCTTCCCCCCCCCCCACACACACACACACACACACACACACACTCACAGGTTTCCATTCAAGGTGGCCATTGGTGGGAAGTGCACCAGTGGCAGTGTGTCTGTGTGCGATCGGCATGCTGCTGATGTGCCCGCCGCCGCCCGCGGCGTGCACGACGTGCCCCCAGAAGTGCCGCTGCGAGGACCTGCAGTTCTACTGCGACACGCAGGGGCTCCGGGCGCCCCCCGACGGCGTGGACAAGGGCGCCCTGGGGCTCTCGCTGCGCCACAACAGCATCACCGACCTGAGCCCCGACCAGTTCTACGGCTTCGGCCAGCTCACCTGGCTCCACCTGGACCACAACCAGATCACCGCCGTGCAGGAGGACGCCTTCCAGGGGCTCTACAAGCTCAAGGACCTCAACCTGAGCTCCAACCGCATCGCCCGGCTGCCCAACACCACCTTCATCCACCTCATCAACCTCCAGATCCTGGACCTGTCCTTCAACCAGATGACGGCGCTGGAGCCCGAGCTGTTCCACGGACTGCGGAAGCTCCAGATCCTCCACCTGCGCTCCAACTCGCTCCGCACCACGCCCGTGCGGGCCTTCTGGGACTGCCGCAGCCTGGAGTACCTGGGCCTGAGCAACAACCGCCTCCGGAGCCTGGCGCGGAACGGCTTCGCGGGGCTCATCAAGCTCCGGGAGCTCCATTTGGAGCACAATCAGCTGACCAAGATCAACTTGGCCCACTTCCCGCGCCTGGTCACGCTCCAGTTTCTGTACCTGCAGTGGAATAAGATCAGCAACCTGACGTGCGGCATGGAGTGGACCTGGGCCACGCTGGAGAAGCTGGACCTCACGGGGAACGAGATCCGCGTGCTCACGGCCGACGTGTTCGAGACGCTGCCCAACATCAAGGTCCTGCTGCTGGATAACAACAAGCTGAGCAGCCTGGACGCCCAGGTCACGGACACGTGGCAGGCGCTGGGCACCGTGGGGCTCTCCAGCAACCTCTGGGAATGTACCAAACGGATCTGCTCGCTGGCCACTTGGCTGAGCACCTTCAAGGGCCGGTGGGAACACTCCATCCTCTGCCACAGCCCCGAGTACGCCCAGGGCGAGGAGATACTGGACGCCGTGTACGGATTCCAGCTTTGCCAGAATTTTTCCGCGCCGCCGGCCGTCGTCGTCGTACAGACCGCCGTCACGTCGACCATGACGGACGCTACGGCGATGACCGCAGAGGTCACCGGCTCCCCGTTTGGAATTATGACGCCCACGCAGGACTACGCCGAGGATTTTGGGAGCTTTACCACGGTCGCCGCCGGCGCTGCCGCGACGTCGACGACGACGACTCAGACCCCGCGCGCCGCCGCTCCGACGGCGGCGACAACCACCGCCTCGCTCAACGAGGAGGCGGCGGTCACGGACGACTTCTCCGAGACGGACAACACGGCGCTCACACACAGAGTCATCATGGGGACCATGGCGCTGCTCTTTTCCTTCTTTCTCATCATTTTCGTGGTGTACATTTCACGGAGGTGCTGCCCTCCCACGCTGCGCCGGATCCGCCACTGCTCGGCCATTCAGAACCGCCGGCAGATGAGGACCCAGCAGCGGCAGCCCATGGCGGACCTGGCCACGCAGGTGCCCTATAACGAGTACGAGCCCAGCCACGAGGAGGGGGCGCTCGTCATCATCAACGGCTACGGGCAGTGCAAGTGTCAGCAACTGCCTTATAAAGAGTGTGAAGTATGAACTCCTATTTATTCCTATATATAGAAGCTTATGGTTTTGTCCATTTGACCATTTCAGATGATACAGGGTTTCTTTTTGATTTTTTCTTTCCGGTTTATATGAGAAATCATGATTTCTACGAGTGAGCTTCGCGGATATGTGAGAGCTGTTGACAGGACTGATGGGGAGGATTTGACAGTTGAGGGACGACGTAGAGATATTCACAAATTTATTTTTCTATGAATGCAAGGTTGTTCTTATCAGGCAGGGGCAATCATTTTGAATGGGTAAAAATTGTAAACTGTGAGATTTGTCACATTGTCACTATATTCTGCAGCACAGAGTAAATATTTATCAAAAAATGTCCTCTGCTAAAGGAACATTAATTATTAGTGGAGAAATCTGATTAAAATGTATGTCTTGTTTCCTGTTAAAAAGTAAACAAGCAAGTATCTGATGAAGTTTATAAGATGCACCATAGACACTGTAGCCCAATCACAATCACTTTTGGACAAATTGGATATTATATCAAATGTTTTGTTTTAGTTTCGAATTAAGATGCTTTGAGAGTAATATAAACTTGAATATCACACACGATCTGAACTACAAGTGAAAGTTAAAATGTCAATATTGTTTGGTAATCATGTTATAAATAAAGAAAATCCTCTGCTGATGAGAGCAGGGCCCTGAAGTTCTGTTCACTAAAAACCCACCATGATTTGATTTAATTAGGCCAAACCACTTTCCATCAAATGAATAACCCAAGTACTGTTCATGTATGGTTGATGTCCAGCATACCACAATGTCTGGACGTCTTCCTCACCCCTGAGACCTAAGATAAATTCAAACTAACTTTCAGCACTGTCACACATGAAGACACGGTGCGTTGGTTTCCTCAGCTCTGAATTGCCATACACACTGTGACAGCATATTTATGACGGCTCAACTTAGTAAGCACTGTTAACTCGCTCAGCAACCTATCAACATAACAACCCAAAGGTAAGAAACATTTGTAAGCGAGAAGGGCACCGACTAAAATGGATAATGAAAAAAGCCAAGACAAGTTTTGATCTAAAAATAAACCTTTTTCCCCAGGAGCACCAGGCACCGGAGCAGCCTCTTTACTGCATAGACTCTAATCAGGTCTGACAGGCTCAAGATTGAACCAATTAAGGCCAGGCAAAAAGAATCTGATATTCTGTCACCCACACCATTGATCCAGCCGAGATTTAGCTTCGCCAGCCGCTCGGAAATAGTTCTAGCAAGAAACATCCTCTCCACAACACGGGCACCGGGCAAGAGCAATCTACCTTTTGTTTCACAATCTCATTCTTGTCAGAGAGGGCGTCACGTTGACATATGCCTTTGGTTGGAAAAGGACAGTCCGACGGGTTGGGAGCATCAGCAGTGTAAAGTTAAACTGTGGTAGCCCCCCCCCCCCCCCCCCCCCCCGCCCCCCCAGGGAGCAAATGCGCTCCTGTGATAAGCAAACACAGGGAAGGCTGGGTCAGACACATTTGTATGCAGCAGGGAGAGGATGTGCATTAGCATCAGACTACTAAAGCCGCCGCTGCTGCTGCAGCTCCGCAGTTCTTTGTGTTGGGGTCCGCGGGCGGTGGTGGTGGTGGGGGGGCAGGGTGAAAAGGGAGAGGAAACGAGGGGAATTGATGGGACGACGGACGGAGGGAGAGAGAGGGGCAAGCCGTGGGGTAATGTCCTGGCTTATATAGAAGCCAATGAGCGTCCTTCCGGCCAATTAATGGTATTCCATAAGGCCAAGGCAAGTCGGGGGAAGAAGGGGAGAAAAGGAATGACGAATATTGACAGGCAAGCACCGTGGGCTTTTGAAATGCAGAGACTTTAAACATCACATTGACAAAGTACACGCGACAACACTCATTTCACTACTTGCCAGCAGATACATTAAGGTAATACAACTGAAAACTATAATAATAATAATAAATAATAATAATAAAGGGTAAAGGTAAAAATCACTGAGTGGAGCATTTGGAATGTGGCACGAGTGTAGAGTTTGCTTACATTTTATGAAACAGTGAGCACTGCCAAGTCATCTACAAGAACGGAGACTGCTGGGATCTGCCTGACTACACAGAATTAGGATGCATCGCATAGACTGGTGTCTTGGAGAGTGTGTGGCTCTAAGTATCTTCTGTAGCATCATCTGTGGTGAACATCTTTCCTTCATGCGGAATTCTGCGTGGATTTCAATTTGAAAGCAAACATCTATTGTATTGTTAATTGTTAATGCATCTCACTACATATTCCCCAAAAATGACAACTTCCACGCTAACCAGTCTGAAGGGTACTGGCAAACCTCTGTGGAATGACATCAGACAAGGCTTTAAAAAAAGGGGGTGAAATGTGGAGGGCTGGTGGTAGCTATTCAAAGTGTAGCAGTTCAGTTGCAGTCGAAGCGTTCCAACCACACTATGAAAACATGTTTCAGTGTAAATCCAAAGCAGCAGTTCTACATCTTGTTTGAATTCAAGAACAAAAAATATATATGCTATTAATCGACCAAGGCCAAGCACTTTCACATCGTCTGCCATTTTGTTTTCCTATACAGCTTTGCACAGTTTTTACTATTGCCCTTCCAAACTGTCTTGCATGTTCAACAGTCAAAAAACTGATTTGAAATTTTTATTAATGTCATTCAGAAAACATTGTGGAGATGCCTTCGTTCCTGAAAATGGCAAGAATGGGGATGGTATGTGGAATTTCGTTTTCCTTTTTCTAAATCGTTCTGTCAATCATTTTGACATCTCACTGTTTAAGATAAGGCTTGTACTAAGTGACTGAGAAATCCACACAATTTGCATCCCTTTGCACTCCGGCTTTCTGTCCACTGTTTTTGGTTCCTCTTGTCATACTTTAGCCCTGCTCCCCACCCTGCCTAACAAGAAAAAAAAAAAAGAAAAAAAAGATTGACAAAGAGAATCCTTTCTCTTACCCAACTTCTTTGTGCAAAATGAATGCTTTTCTCTTCCCTGTTCCTTTTGTATTGTAATATGTACAATTTCATATCTGTATAGTGGCTAAGATGTGGCAAAATGGAAAAAAAAATATCTCCCCCCCCCCCTTAAAACATATATTTTTTAAATAAAATGGTTACACTATATCGAGTGTTTATTAACTGATGGATGCTCCTGCCTCTGTTTGGTCCTTTGAATCATTGCCAATTATGTAAACGAAGTAATTGTCAATTGGTTGAACCGAACTTCTGGTGAACTCGATACTGATAAGATATGTACTGTTACTACCCGAGGTATGCATTACCTCATGACCTTATACTTCAAATGTTGATAATCGGTTTATGCCGAGTACTGAGGAATTAAGGGGATTAATTGCTTGTTTCGCTTCTAATTGTAATGTCAACAGAGCGAATACTAATCATAAGGGGCAAGGCTATTTAATTACCTGGTACAACCCGTTTCCTTGGTTTACCCAACGCTCAGTTTTTAATTGAAAATTAAAGGTTCTACACTATCTCAGCTTCACCAATAATACCTAGTCTAAACCAGGGACACTAGAATTCCATAAAATGCACAAACCAAATGTTTTGGGGATGCCTATTTAGAGCAAATAATTCATTATGAATTCAGCTCAGGCACTTTCCTGGCTTCAGAGAACCAATATTATATACGGCCTCAATAATTCCCATCAAACGTTGGGCATTTCTGAGAGACATCGCAAGCCAGGAAAAAAGCTGGAACAGGACGAATACAAAAAATGATTGACGGTAGTTTAAAATTATCTAAATTCTAAACCACTGACTCACAATTTAAACAAAAACGGAAATAAGAATTACATCGCACTCCTCTCAAAATGTGCATATACAACACTGCCCCAATTCGAATACAGAGGTCTGTAAAATGTCCATGCAGCACCAGCAAAAAAACGGAACCGCAAACATACAATTGGCATTCTGCTCACAAGACAAACCGTTTTGCCATTTCATCCAAATCCACACTAGTCCAAAGAGGACAATCGTGTAGGCTCTACAGCTGCCTTTAATTAACTACCTAAAGACCATCTATTCTACTGTATTACTATCAGCCGTCCAACCCGACACTTAGGACTTTATGCTAAATGTTTCATTTCCATGCCCTGGCAAAGACCTTCAGGTTGAAACGTGATTTCAGACCAACTGGTGCATTACTCTCTTCCATTTGCTTTAATGTTTAATCTAAGTCACCGGCCGAGTCTTAAATAGGACTACACAAAACACTACTGGTGTGGGACTTTGCACAACAAGATAAAGCATTTGTTGAAAGGGACATTTATCACCGAACCGCATACAGATCAACTAGGGCAACAGTGCCAGCAAAATGGTCAGAAGTGACCTAAAGTAATAGACAACAGATAACAGATGTACTGCCCGTGGGGTTTTATCAAGGAGAGGAGGAGGGAGAAAAATACTGAAAAAAGGACTGCTGTGAAAGGACTAAGATTTATGGAGTTGCAACCGCTTGCCAATGGCTTCTTGAACTCTCCTGGCTACCACCAAGTCTGGGACATGCTAACCTAACCTGTACATCCAAACGATCATGTTAACAGGATGTGGCGTTTCTGGTTAATAAACAAATATCTGTCAATGCAGATAATGTACATGCTTTGCCCATTTTGTCAACCTCAGTGCCGGTGTGACGATCAAGCACAGGACAGAAAAAGATCAGCTAAAGTGAAATGACATATCTGCACACAGAAATGTACAGTTGCTCCTTAAACAAAAGTTAATTCTTATGGACGTTCTGAAACAAGGAAATATGCTGAAACGTGAATAAATAACCGTTAGGTAGGAGCTGTAGTGTGTGGCCTCTGTTTTCTTGTTCTCATTTTCGAATTTTTTTTTTTAATAATAATAATTGCATGTGAAAATAAAGAGAAATGGTACCACTTTCTCTGCTAGAATTTCTAATTAAACTGTAAAATTATTATAGTTATCGTGAAGCCAATTACTAAACAAAACCTGTCTGACATATCCTGAGTGGTGTCGAGTGTTCATTTAGCTTCCAATATAAATGTAGTAGTAGTATTGCTAGGGAAAGATGAAAGAGTCTTTTTCTTCCCCTGTTGTGTTTGATTTAATGGTCTGAGACTCTGGGGTAACGTTAGAGCAGAAGCATTCTTCCCAAGAGTTTAAAGAAATCAAGCTGAATAAAAAGGAGTGTCTGTTGCTTTCATTACCTGGCCAAAGGTAGACCGGTAGACGTCTTTCATCTTTGATCAAAGACGTTGACAAACGACACAATGGCTGGTGTGGCACTTACTGTACAAGACAATTTGAAATAAGGTTTGTTAGAAGTGATACCTTTGTTTTGTACACTCTTTTTTTTGCTTTATTAGTGAGAACCACGAGTGTGAGTCATACTCTCAAAGGAAATCTGCGAAAGAGTGAATGTGGTTCAACTGCAGAACAAGGATGCTGGAATTTTCCCGAAAGCTATCAAACTGTGCACCAAATTAACCTTCTTATGGCCACCCTAATTAACAGTGGATTGTGCCTTCTACCTGCACTATGCATACGTTTCATCATGTTGAGGCCAAAAGAAAAATCCGTGACATACTCTCATTTTGACACGGTAATCCTATAGTATTAGACACAGAGTCCTGATGGTGGCGGTAACTTCTCCACTATGCCCATTTTGACCGAATAGAGGGAATCTGGCAATGTCATTTTTTCCTGTCCACGTGATCACAACATCCGCTAGCTTTTTGCACTGTGTTACACAATCAGATGTCCGGGATGCTGAGCTATCATTGTTTATTTGAACAACCAAGTCAAATTAAGCTCTAATCAATAATAATGAGGGATTTTTTTGATTCATTGATTGATTGATTGCCATAAGGGGGGACATCTCTCACACTGCCCATGAGGAAACGGCATTGAGGTACATTCAGAATAATCTTCATTAGCCATCTTGAGTTTGTCTTGACAAAGCAATCCATTGTCCCGCTGCTTTAGCTGAAACTACCTATAAATGTGCTTCCTTACGTCTTCCGGCAGTTTCACTTCTATGATGCATTAAAGGAGTGCATAATCATATTCATAATAATGGCTGAATCAATGAGCGATCAGGAATTCTCACAAAGAGACCGCTAATTTAGTCCATTAGGAGACAACACATTTGCGGTATACTGTGCACGCCATTAAGCCATTTTGACCCGAGATCAGATTCTAAAAAAAAAATGTCTTCTACATCCCGACAGTTTTCTGAAAAAGCCATGTTTCTATGTCAGTCGTTCTTAGGTTTTTCAAAAATAGCAGACCTACAAGCTCGTAGCGCGCCACTCGGTGGTGGCGCGCTATGAGCTTGTAGATCTGCTATTTTTCAATAGCTAAAGCATAACATAATGCCAACACCAAAAGGGGTTCCCGCCCAAAACGGGTTAAAATATTTAAATTCTATAATGTAATTAAAACTCGCAAATCATCGCAAAGCTATCAAATCTCATGAGTGCAATACTATTAATTAATGGCATGTACATTGCTTAAGACCACTACTTTGTACCAATTTTCGACCAAAGCCAAGAGGTTATTTGAGGTTTCAATTACAGTGGAGGTGGTCATAAAATTGGGGGGGGGGGGGGGGGGGGACTGCTGCGTAAGCTAAACGGGCATGTCGCGAAATTATCAAGGAAGGCACCGACTCCCACTCTGCTGCCAAGCAACGATGCAAGGGCCGTCTTCATCCTTACCTACATTTACAAACTGGACGCGATCCAGGGGGAAAGTGATGCAGCCCCCCCCCCCCCAATGCATATATAGCCCCATAATATACTGTAGGAAAATTGAGCCGAGTGATAGGAACACACATATCAAAGTTGGGGAGGACACCCGATTAAAGACCCCTAACCTTTGGATAGACACGTTTCTCCCGGAGAGGTAAGATCTATCCGGGAGGCAATTTATGCGGAGCTGTCTGCAGTAATAAGGCAGAGGCACAGAGTATGCAATAAATCTGAGCTCACACCACTTGCCCACCGGTAAAGGAACAGGCCAATTTATTTTTTTGAGGGACGCATTGCCTTGCGTCATTAGCCCTGTTCCAGTGTGTTAGCAAACTCACTGACACTTTTTTTGGGATAACAGTTACCGGTAGTTTTCAACGTTGCAACACTTAATATAGAATGACATTCTAACGGTAATATCGTATATCGTATCGATATCGCAATATTTGCCATGAACACAGACACGAAATGTTGACCATATCAGGCAGCCCTATAGTCTGTAGACTCGATGCATACTGAACTAGGTCCCAGGAAACCTGAAGGGTTCAAGGAATCAGAGACCCAGTAAGCCTCAGGTGTTCATTATGAGGCCACCTAATAATGTAGAAAAGGTTTAAAAGAAATGACATATTCATTCTAGGATCTCATCAAATACCTTCCACTTGTATTGTATTTACTACCCAAAACCTAGTCTTGCGTACTTGGGCGGATGTGGCTCAGGAGGTAGAGCAGGTCGTCCAATGATCCCTGGGTCGGCGGTTCGAATCCCGGCTCCTCCTGCCCACATGTCGAAGTGTCCTTGGGCAAGACACTGAACCCTACACTGCCTCCAATGAGTCGGTCGGTGTGAGCTTGCCACCATTGGTGTGTGCATGTGGGAAGTGAGGACGCTGGCGTCGACTGTTCGCCGCTTCACCTCCAAATGTATGAATGAATTAACCATTGTAAAGCGCTTTGAGCACTTGGAAAAGCGCTATAAAAATGCAATTAATTATAAAAATGCAATTCATTGCGTAGCCAGATAACTATACCACAATCTCCGAATGCTATATAGAGTCTGGAACTACACTTCCTGAAATCCTGAGTGAGGAAGCTGCCAGTTTCGTTCACAAAAATATTTTAAAATATCTTTGTCTCATCTATAATACGGGACAATCCAAATGCATACTGCCAACCAGAAGTTCTGAAATCATGGCCAAAAGCATAAACGTGGGAAGTGAGAACCAGAAGTTCTTTAGCCATGGTAGATAATCAACATCAACTGGGATTACTGGATTAGTGAGGATCAATTGTCCAGTGTTGTACCAAACCCGTTCAAAGAACAATGACGTTCATCATGAAATAAATACAGTACGTTCACCCAAAATATGAACGTCATTGTGAACGCTCACGTTCAACTTCGTTCAAGAGTGAGTGTTTCCATAGAGCCTTCCAGGTGAAATCCCCGGCGCTAAAACACACCCTAAACATGCCTTAATATCTAGCGGAAAACCAACCTTTTCCGACACAAATTAACCCTCAGCCGTGACTGGAGCGCGCGTGGCATGATGATCCACTCATGCACGCAGACAGACTTGCAGACACTGTCCCAACTCGCAACACAAACACTGAGGAAACTGGTTTGATTAAACATAATGTGCCACGAAAAATAGCTTCCTATAGCTTAGTTGGTTATTTTTGCGTCAAGGAGGTACGTGTCCTGGCGTCCATAATATCGCCACGAACGGCCAACAAAAGACATCTCTCTTCCACAGCGAGTGAAGCGCAGTGATGCCCGATTTATTCTTCGTACCACTTGTGTTCCGTGCTGAAAATAGCTGATCTACAAGCTCACAACGCGAACTTGTAGATCAGCTATTTTCAGCATGCAGAGACATGCAGGCTCTGAGAACATTCAGAAACTTTTGCATTCACGATAAAAGCATGCAGCTTTCACACGTGTGCCCATAAAGACAAGGGAAATTATTAAGAATTCGGTGGCATTTCACATTGCAAAAGAGCAATTTTTTTGTAAAATGTAAAACAATTGGATAATGGTTGTTGCTGCGAGAGTGAGTGAGGTCTAGCCAACACCATCTCGGGATTCCTGGATCGCTGCCCTCCACAAATTCCTAACCAACATCAGGTTCTTGAGCTCTGCAGTGTTGTCAGCCAAGCTAATGGTAATGGAGATATTGTAAAAGTTGTCACTTTATTAATCTTAAAGTTGTTTAAGGTTTAATTGGGACTTCATTTGGAATAAAGTCTGCGGTTTTATATGGCTATGGGCTGTGGCAATAATAGTGTTACGTTGTTCCGTTTTTGGAACGATGAACTTTAGTTCCAAATTTTGAATGATGAACTGTGAACTGAACGAGTTTATGAAAACACTGAAATTGTTACAACGTATTAATTATTTCTATGCCAAATACAAGAATTATCTGAGTTTCCCTCTACACCAGATATATGGCAACTACGAGAATTCTCTGAGATGAAAGCCTTATATCAAATATGAAACGGTTTCGCTGAAAATCTACTTTTTTAACACTGGCCCGGTTGCCAGGCAACGCCTTGAATCTCATAGAGTCCCATTTAAACCGACAATGAAGTTATAAAACTTATACGACAAGACCTGGAGTGCATTATCGTACTTATAGCATACTCGTGAAATATTTGTAATTCCCCGTTCCTCATTTTATGAATCGTATATAGCACAAGTGACAATAATGTGTCCATGTGAGTGGGAGTATTCAAGCATGCAAAGCACACACTCCGATGTGCTGACCTCCAGAGGCGTATATACCGTAAATCCTCCAATAAAGTCCTCCTTTCTATTAATTACCGGGCCCCAATTAATCATCGGGAATGGCGTTGAATTAAGTATATAAATCCTGGCCTCCTTTTATTAGCCCGGGTTTCTTTGTCTTTTTTTTCCCCAAGTGCCGTATCTGTTACCTTAGCTGCTCTGGCTGGCTGTGCCTGTCACTTGGTGTTATATGAAATAGGCCATCATAAATGTTATGCTTGTCAGTAGCCCAACTGTAGGCCTTTACATAATTATATTTCAATGTGCAATAAATAGTTTAGACCACAGTACTGTGGTAGTCTCTCAGTTGAAGTTATATACACTTCTTCATGTCATATGAAAGCAGGGAATCGTGGCTTCAAATTAACATTGGTTGTTCACGTTAAATTGATTGCGTTGATGTTATTACGGTATGCCAACATTGAAACAATGTTAAAGTGACCAGTGAGCACTTGCAACTGCACCGTTTAATATTCCATGAGGACTCGGATTCAATACATGAGCCCAGCACATTTTACTGTGTTCCAACTGACCCAAAACGTGATTTATTCATTCATTATGATCGGTTTGAAAAGTTGAAATATAGGGCCTCCTTCTAAAAGACGATTTATGGTAATGCTAAAATCCATTTAAAGGAAAGTGGGGGGGGGGGGAAAGAAAACTTACAAAAGCAAAAAAAAAAATGAAAATGTATAAATGTATAAATGAATAAATTAATGTAAACTGCAAGAAACACAAGAATGAATGATAAAATATAAATCAGAATGTGTATATAAGACCAGTAAGTCATTAGCCTTCGGAAACCCAGACGTTTTTATTTCCAGGGAGAAGAGAGAAAAAAAAAGTCTGGGACAGAGTCCACTTGAATTCGTTGCGCAAACGTCGATCACTCTCTGCTGATTTCTGATCGTCTGTACCTTTGTTAAATCGACGCGCACTCGCACACACACGCACAGCAGGCTAGTAAGTTACTGACTTGCATTAGGAACTCCTTGTGGTTATGGAGTCAGACAGTGACGTCACATGAGACGTCTATATACGAGTATATAGAACTACTAGAACTAGGCTTGCAGTCAGCATAATGTTTTAATATTTTTGAACATTTAGATGAAAAACTACAAACGCATCTACAGTACAAACAATAATAATGACATAAATTTGGTTTTAAATTACCAACATTGAAAACCGGGGGTAAAAAGACGTCGACACTATATTCCCAGGGCACTCAATATGTTGCTGGCTTTTAAGAAATTAAATTCAGAATTAATTTTCTTAAAATGTAAACAAACTCTCAAGGCACACTTGAGCTGAGTCCAAGAAGTCTGCACCGTTTACATGTCAAGCCGAGTATCACAACAGCTTATTGCAAGTTTCATAAATTCATATGTCGTTTGCAAAAAATAAATAATCCCAGGCTTGTACAAGGATACCAGTGAAGAACCCCGATGTGTGGATGACGTCCAAAAGACTGACAACAGAAGCCAAGGACTTGTCAATCAGGTATTTTACTCTTTGTCCATCAGGTATTTACTCTTTGTCCATCAGGTATTTACTCCTCCTGAGCAGGGGAGGGGAGTGCGCCAAGTTTGACAGATGGCATCCATCTTCCACTGAGCCATTTGTTGCAAGCGTCAACTCGGCACCAGCAGGCAATACCTCGCCAGTCGCTAAACCGCTGAGGAGCACTTAATAATGTTAATATCTGTCATAATAATGGCATGGCAACCATTTCTAGAACGTTAGCCTCTTTCCAAAACGATAGCATTTCCACCCCATTAGCTTATTTTACTAGAGTTCTCAACAGGCCCAAAAATGTAGCCCCTACCTGGGCCCTCATCAAGCCCTGCACACCCCCATGCCAAAGCGCCAGCGCTCACCCAGCAGTCTGCCGTCAAGGAGGTCGCTTCTCGCCCCTCAGGGCATCTTACTGGTAAGTCATAATTCCAGTCCTCATATTGCACGGTGTAGCTAGCCAGCACCACCAGGACTTATAAACCAGACAACGAAATGTACTCATGCCAGTCTCAGATAAATATATATGTAGATATGTAGAATTCCAGTTGGTCTTTTAATTCATCAAATTGATCCGTGTGGACATTCTTCTGAAACCTATTCTGTATCACACCCCACTGACCAATTCTGTATCATACCCATTAACAATAGATTTGTAAAAGTGTCCAAAATGAAAATCAATTAATTTGTGACCGCAGGTCGCATTTACTATGAATTTGTGCATTTCCCCATCAGTGTGTTTTTGGTTGGTCACCACAGGTGACATCACGTGACAACAGGGATGGAGATACCTGAGGTATGGAGACCCCTGATGTCATCAATATTAAGCCCATATATGGAGATCCCTGATCGCTGACCCCCCCATGCCAAAGCGCCAGCGCTCGCCCATAAGTCTGCTGTCACCCAGGCGGATATGTTGATCTGACCCCCCCCATGCCAAAGCCATGCTTACTGAAATCATAATATCCTTTATTCTCGGATTCCTTTCCCAGATTAAGGTTTTTGATTAGAACGGCGACGTTCACGGCTCATTACAATAGCATCGCTGCCTTGCGATTACAATCTAAACGTTTCGGGTGACTTATAGAGAGAGATCGCGGCTAATATTAGCCTTGGCAATTTTGCTTCCCGTTCATGGGTTGTGAATTTTGGGGTCTTCAAAAGATAACATTGCGAGCCAAAATTATTATGGCTCGTATCAATTCAGTATTAAAATCAATTCATGTCATTCTTCCCTTTCCGAATGGCAAAACTCAAACACGGAGGTCATACGTGGTCACAGCAATGCAATTAAAACTAAAGTACTACAACATTGCAGGATGAATGAAGTCTATATTACACAACTTGAATCATATTGTAGACAACAGAGGAGTATTTACTCACAATAGAGAAGGAACTTGCATGTTTTATTTGTATGGATTATGTTTTTATGTGGGGACTGCATATGAGAATTTGTTTGCTAAATTTGGTGTATTTGCATTGGATTTATGTAATGTCCATTAATATGCATCGCCCCGTCTAAATAAACAACTAAAGTGAAGCAAAACGTTTAATTAGCGAGCAGATAAATCAAAGCAGTTCACACATTTTATTTGACCACATCCAGGCCCGTTTCCCTTCCATTTTAGCTGATTTACATATTGTTGAAGAGTTAATTTACTTGAGGAAAAGGGTTCCAGAAACGATTAATCTTGGCCTAACCTCGTTTATTTGTGAGGAAACAATTTAGTCATTTTCCAGAATTTTCATTAAATGCAATTACGGATCCTTGTAGGAGCAGCATTATGTAAATTGAGCTAATTATGCTTTCCAAATAGTGTGCAGTCAAATTTCACATCATACTGCTGTTATTAGTGGAGCAGAACAGCATGGGGACTCCTGATTTGAGTCCTGGTATTATTCTCTATGATTAGCAATGACGATTCGATAAGTATACCACATTTTGACGGCGTTACACTGTAGTGGCCAGTTACCTGCAGCGAATCTCGCAAAACACTGCACTGGTTCGCGGCAGTGCCAGTAGGCCAAGGGAAAAAAATGCTATTCTTTTTGAAATATTTAACATTTTTAAAATGTTAATTTTATATTGGAAGACGATATCCTGCTCAGATCTGAGGTCAGACAGATGAAGACATTTGTGTTTTTTCGGTCCTCGTGAACTACTGGTCCGATTGAATTCACAATGCAGTGACCGCACACACACACACACACACACACACACACACACACGGGTCATGTGTGACTTGTGACACACAAGCAGAGTCTCAGTCCATTCAGTCGGACGGTGCCCATATTATGCCCGGCACAACACAATTAACAAGCCTTTTTTTACATTAAACTTTTCTTTCCCCAATTTAATTTTGATTGATCCGACCGAGTCCTCAGCCTTAAATAACGGGAGCCTTATCAGACAGATAAGGCTCAGATTCTCCTTAAAAACAGAAATGGGATCACGTGCATTACGTTTCTTTGAGAGAACATCAGATAAAGTCCGCCCCAGTGGCTCGCAGGTATCAGGCATGTCCCCTCACCATATTCTGAGCAACTGCTTCATTGCCACTCCGAGCCTTATCTTAAAGCTAACCTACAGGTCTTACTATAAATACATTTTTGTCCGACTATTTTTCATAACGGGAAAATTCATTCTAGTCAGGGTTGATTAACCCATTTTGACCCGAGATCAGGTCAAAAATAGCAGACCTGAAAGTTCATAGCTTGTAGATTTGCTATTTTTCAATAGCTGAAGCACACCGAAAGGGGTTCCCGCCCAAAATGGGTTAAATAACTTTACTTTAATATGCCAATTATTACTGCTCTCTAAAAAGGCATTGATGTAAAGTATATGATAATTTTATGCCATCCCCTGTGACTAAAGCAGTTTGCTGTATTGTCTGACTGTACTGAACATATTGCACACTGGTTCCAATCAGGAACCGTCCTTGAGAGATTATTTTGGCTATACATAAAGGACATTTACTTATGTAATTGTAATATTTGTTTAATATAATTCCCATAATGAAACAATACAACCTTCTAAAGGGAAATTAAAAAAAATATGCGTCACAATAACGTCTTGTAGCCAGCAAGGTCAGGGAAAACTGCCGAGGACAAAGACACAAGCGTGCATGGCCGTGCGTGCGTGCGTGCGTGCGTGTGTATTTTGTGAACCATGCATAGATGTCGCCCGCTTCCCCATGAGGTCTCCTCACCAACACATTCATCACAGATCAATTCACAGAGTCCATCTCACCTTGGAACCAAGTAATCCTCTAGCAAAAAAAAAACCTCTCACATTCAGAATTAGGTCTTGGCTTAGAAGGCATCCATTTTTTTGGCCAGTGGTAGAATTGTTGTTTAAAATGTAAGAACCAGCTCCCCACCACGACAGAGGAAAGGGGTTTGAACTTGAACTTGAACGCCACCGTGGTGCATTACGGCTTTCTCCAGTCTATACATCCGCACGCACACACGCGCACAATGCATTTATTTAGCAAGTTTTTGGGTCTACTGACCTTCAGGCTGGGGACCCCCGAAAATGCTTTGGCATTAAAAAAAAAAATTGCACCACTCAGTTGTGATTGGATTTAATTCCCTCCAAAGTAGTGAGGGACCAATCAGGAACCAGTATGCAAATATGGGGCAAGTTTATCACCAGAGGCATTTCTTTTACTCCACTACTTGGAAATGCAGGTTCCACACAGAGATTCCAGACTAATATCTGCGCAGTGATATTAGTGACATTATGAGAGTTGCACCACTCACTTCTCACAGGTGTGATTATTATTATTTTTTTTCACTTTATTTAAAAAGAAAAATGCTATGCGAGGACATTTTGTATTTCGACTTCTACAGTTTTGGGCTAATCTTGTTCCCTGCAGATTCTAATCCTCTCATAAAATAACTTTAGTGGCTTGAACAACATCTTACTATCACAATTAACCTTAAACATTGCCATCAGTTAGTTCATCTTTCGGCATCTTGTGACTTCCCCATCTACAAATTACACGTTTTCACTTTCCTCCAATCGTACACTCAAAGAGCAGCCGGTATATGCGATTCTAGCATGGATAACATAACAGTGGTGTGCTTGGCAATTGTCCGCAGATATTCCATTACGGTACAGAGGAATCAGATTAGAGATGCTTTCAACATGGACAAACCGTTATCAGCCCATTATCAGAATCCAACCAAAGTTAAGTAAATGTGGGTACAGTCGCACACACTCGATGCGATAGCCGCAGTGTAACGTTACATTCAAAGATGTTATGTGTTAAGTTTTAGAACGTGGGAGGATATTCAAAGGCAAGGAGGATATGCTTTCGACACCCATGGGCACCTACTCCCTTGCAGAGTTACCGCAAAAATACACGAGCACAGCACAATATACTGCATTTCTGGAAAGGTCATAACGTAGTTTATAATTATACGTGTGGGTGCTTATGCAAATGCACGCCGTGTAAGTTTCAAAATGCATTAACCCATTTTGACCCGAGATCAGATTCTAAAAATGTCTTCTACATCCTGACAGTTTTCTGAAAAAGCTATGTTTCCATGTCAGTCGTTCTTCGATTTTTCAAAAATAGCAGACCTACAAGCTCGTAGCGCGCCACCGAGTGGCGCGCTATGAGCTTGTAGGTCTGCCATTTTTCAATAGCTAAAGCACAACATGATGCCAACACCAAAAGGGGTTCCCGCCCGGAATGGGTTAACCCAGAGGGAGATAATTCAGTTTGGTGTAAACATTCAATCATGAAAGAAATCTCACGGAGCACCTGAGCTCTTGTTTTCCGACACATGCCAGTTTGCCATCACTTACAAGTTGAGCCTCTGTCTTACACCGCAGCAATGAGCAACACATTTGTTCTCAAGATCTGGCAAGCAGTTAAAAATAGACTCTCTCCGGGCTGCTGTTAGAGAGAGGTCTGGGATGTTGGCAGCCTTCCTCAGAAACAATGTACCAACAGCTGAAGGGTACTGCTGATCCGCGAGCAACACACAGGCTACAGGTGATTCAAACTTCACATCTCGACTCATTTCCACAGATATGTTTACACTGTGGATTTGACTTGTCAAAACACGGTAACTTCCCATAGGATTATGTACAGTATTACACACACACACCGGTACTGGGAAAAAAAGCCAGGTGTACCGTCATTAATGTCTATATTATAACATGGACATTGTCAGTATGAGATGCTATGGATTCATAATATATCCGCACACATACCGGTATATATTCCCCATCTCTTTTTCCTGAGGGAGACGAAGGCGTGCGTGTATACTTTTTTTCGTATCATGCACCCATTGGAATAATTTGGATCTGTGTGCATTGCCCCCAGACTGCATATGGATTCATAATGATGAAAAATCCATGTACTTCACCGTGTACGATCCTTCACGAGCCAGTCGACTTTGATTTAAACTGGACCAGTGGCATGATTAAAAACACAAGGCTGGGCCATATAAATAACCAAGGGATGAAATTGGGTGAATTCAGCTAATGAATGTGAAATCTGCACAAACTAGTTGAGGTGTACGGGATGCAAAGAGATTCAAAATTAAGATTAAATTAGACTATTTGTCCCAGAAGGATATTTTGTTTTCCGACAACTGTGTCATCAATGTCAAAATACGATCAAATTCACACAATGTAATGAATAGTGTGACATGGTTGAGCAAAGTATTTATGCTTTCAGTCTGAACACATCGTGAGGTCAAACAGATGAGTCAAAGATCAATTCTTCTTTCTGCTATATCCAACAAACGCTAATGTCTGGACATAAATATCTAGGGATCGACAGATTTAAAATCGGCCTGAACGATATATCATTATTAATATCGGAAATCAGGGCAAAAGCTGCTTTTTCCTTCCTCTATGCAACGAGGCATACATTAGGCGTATGTGCTCCTCTCTGCATTTGGGGCTGCTAAGAGAGTCATTTCAGCTTGATTAGTTTGACATTCATTTTCATTATTATTTTTACAGGGGGAAATTACTTTTGAGAACCGTTTTGTCTGAGAAAGGGAGAGAGATCAATTAAACACACCCGTGTGAAGTAAGTGGTGCAACTCCGTGTCCCCGGAACACATCCAGACCCCCCCAGGAAAGCACCCAGGGGGCCGGGCCGGCTCGGGCGAGCCGCCCCGCGTCCGAAACGGTTTGAGAAATGAGTTACCATGTGTGGGTCCCTCTACTGTACTGTACTGAAATCATCATATATACAGTTACTATGTGTGCGTGTGTTAGTTAGGCTGCACAACAGTGACACTTGGTTTTGAAAACCAACCAAATGCTTCCGTGCTCAAGACATAGGTAGCCAGCCAGGCAGGCACACACACACACACACACACACACAAAACTACTTAATGAAGTGGTTGCGCCACTTAACATATTTATTTACACTGCACTTTTATCAACTCACTCAATTACGGTTCATTTCTACCTCATTCAATCTGACCGAAATAAAATGCAACCTCCATTTCTTTCCTCTCCAAAAATAAATAACTGTCAAGTGAGCAGAGACCAATATTTTTTATTGCATTTTTTTATTTGAATACATCAAAGGGCTCCACTAGTATATGCCAGGCCTTCATATGGAGCCAAGTAGCCAACATATCAGAGAAAACAGACGGACCCTTCAAAGCCACCTGCGGCATCAAACAGACTGCTCATATGTCAACAAAACAAATCACCAGGTTCTTTGCCTATTCTGTTTAGTAGCGTGCATTTCTCCCCACTTCAAACAAACAGTGACAAAGCAGGAGGTGGAGGCAGCACATAAATCTCTGGAACAGAGCTCAGCGCCCCATTTCCAGCCACGCATATCGTCAGCAACTCAGTAAATTTCAATAAGGTCAGAGCCATTGACAATAACTACCAAGGGCGCCGAAATGCCACACAGGACAAAATGTGTATGGGGTGTGAATATTTATAGCCTATTATCTCCGCCGGGCGGAGATCTTGCGTTTTTACGTGTCCTGTGTGTGTGTGTGTCTGTACGGCATTTCATCTTGCAAAGTACTCGGCTAATCAGCATCATATTACTCGTGCAGACCGCCAGCAGGCCATTGACCTGAATGCCTCAATATCGTTTAAATCAGCCGATAAGATACGTCACCAGTAAATGCCTCCTGCCTCCTGATGCCTCCTGCGTTATGTGCTAATTCAAAACAGGTGGTAGACATGGACCGTCGAGTGATATTCAAACGAGCACTTCCAAACCCCCCCCCCCCCCAACACTTAGAAAATAAAATCACCTGCGATGAATTTCTCGACAGGAAGTAGCTCATAACATGTCTACAGTGGAATTTTTATGAAACAAATACTTTGCAGACAGAACTAGATAATTCAAGCTTCGTACATGCTTGCAACGTTTTTGACATAGTTTAGTACAATCGGATAGGACTTGTCTAATTTGCGCCTAGTTACCTGGCAAGATGGCAGCGGTGTGCTTAAGTTAAGGTCAATGACTGACGGAATGTGCACTTTTTACCCATGCATTTTCATACAGTCAATGGCATACCACTCTAAAACATTAACCCTTACATGTCTCAGACAGGGATGGTTGGGGGAGGCAGAAGCTTGACCACTACCGAGTGTACCTTTCCTGTTCATTGTGTACAATTCCACTTCCTTTGAGATGACATGTTGCCTATAGTGTTAGCCATTGCAGATCCAGGCATATATATACACACACACACACACACACACACACACACACACACACAACAAAGGGAGTCTACCTACGCGCCTCAAGCCTGAAACGTCTGTTCCGGTGCTTCACAGGTATTACAAGGACATCGTGAGTTGCATAAGGAGAAGAGACTGGAGCAGCACGGACATTTAGAGCCTTTTACTAGGTGCTAAAGTATACAGAAAGAACGACTAACGTTTCGACCTTGCGGTCTTCACCGGAGTCATGGGGTGGCAGCATTTGGGCATAACTTTGATGGCTTTATGGTTGAATCACTGTTTTATTTATTTTACTGTTCAGTGGTTTTTTTACATAGCCACCCTCTTAACCGTTTAGAGACTGCTGTGTAGTAATTGGTTATTACATGTATCATGGCATCCTGTCATTGGCTCATTGATAGACCAGCCTGTATTTATAAGACATGCCCAAATGCTGCCACCCATATGACTCGGATGAAGACCGCAAGGTCGAAACGTTAGTCGTTTTGGTACACTTTAGCGCCCAATAAAAGGCTCTAAATGTCTGTGCTGCTCCAGTCTCTTCTCCTTATGCCAGGCATATATATATATATATATATATATATAGGAATCCAGAATAAACACAATTTAGCCTTAACAGTACCTTTCTCAGTGTAGCGATTGTACAGCGATGTTGACATCGGGATGTTTTGCAGTAAAAAGGGGGACAAAAGGGTTAGAACCCCAAGAGGTTTCAATCTAAAATACACCTGCCTCGATGCAATGAAGGCGAGCACGGTGTTATTCAGAGGCACCCGTGCTCTGTTCCACGGAAACCAAATGAATGTTCCTCCCGCTCTCTCATTCACAGAAGAGCAACGATGCAGGGCTAAGAAGAACGTGTGATGTGGCGTTACGTTTGCACATGTGCACAAAAATGCAATTTTAGGACAGACGAGTGAGCATTGTATAAATGCAGTATTTATCATTCTGATTAAGACCATAAATGCGGGGATGAAGTCACTTTCCGGTATGGGGAATCCTATTTTTTTTTACCCATCTTTGACCAGTCTGTCCTGGACCGGGGTTTTTTTCTAGTGGATATGCTTTCCTTTTTATTAGTATTATTGGAGGTCCTTGGTATGGAAAGGTTTGGTCTACTCATCACCGATGGCAGGCCCCTACAGTGCATCACAATCCAAGCCATAGAAAAGATAATATTCAGATGCTTCGATGCAGAACACTTGAATTTGTCAGCTACTTTCGCCCATCTGGCACATGAGAAGTATGTAGGATTAGTGTCTGTACGTCGGGATATCGTCTAAACCCAAATATATCTGGGATTGGGAGCCATTGGAAACGTTATCCGACAGCCTGTTACTGACAGACAGAGTGTTTTATGGAGGTCGTAAATGCATGGAAATCCCCAGGGACATTAAATCTTCTCCTTGATACATTGCGTGTTGAGTAATTTGTTTTAGTCATGCATTTAGATGAGATTACAACTAGATAAATTGAAGTGCTCCACTCTGGATTTGCATTAGGCAATGGCATCCTTTGAACCCCCCTTCCACTTCACACAGGCCGGCAGGCAAGGAGGAACCAATGGCTAAAATCTATTTTGAGCCATCCTTTACAGTTCCCTATACCCTGCCCAGAGACCTGGGCTGGGGCTATAATCCCTCCCTCTGGACATTGAGAGCTCAGTAGCAAGTATTATATTTGTTTTTATAGAGTAGGTGAAGAGCAACTCAATCAATGTCAAGAGCCCATCAGCGTCCACTTTAAGAAGCGGTCTCTCTACCACGTTAACTCGGGAGCAAATACATCTTTCATTGGCTGGGCTAACGCGTTAGCCGAGAGAGACAAGCCACGAGGGAGTTTTCAGGTGTGCAATGAGGGTAGATTATACCCCGGCTCAGGTTATAAACACCACCATTGAGGCAACCGTATGAGCGGAGAGGGACGAGGATGAAATAGAACCGTCTGTCAGTTAAGTGTACATGCCTGAGGCGGAATACAGAGTCAGCAGAGGGGAGAGAGAGAGAGAGTAAAGCCTGATTTATACTTCACGTGTTGAGTGTCGCACACTGAAAATAACCTAATCTACAGCCTCACGATGCGTTGCGACGCGACACAGTGTGAGCTTGTAGATCTGCTATTTTTTTTTTAGAAAAAAAATGTAGTGTGTGAAGCAGCGAACTGTGGAGAGAGCGGGGGACGCGAGAGGGAGTGAAGAGATGGAAAGACGAGGAGCAACGTAGAGGAGACTCAAAAGAGTGTATAGATCTATAGGGGAGAGAGGCTGGAGCGTGTGAGAGAAAGGGGCAGAGAGATCACAGTGGGAAGCCCACCGTTGAAAAATAGGAATAGAGCTAGGAAAACTACTGCCTACTTGCAGGTGTGTGCACTGATCATTAGCTTCAAGGACCATATTGACTTTGATTAAGTGAGCGAAGGACCACGCAATTTGTAGAATTTAAATGAAACTTGTTGAAAACACGGGGCTGGATGGTGTTAAAACAGCATGGACAACAACATGACAATGAGGTCTATGTTTATTATTATTATTATACAACGGTACTGTATCACATTATCAAACACATTACATTATGTTTTAAATATGGACCCAATGCAGACCGTTTCACCATTGCATCATCGAGGTTCAACAATCGAGTGCATACCAATGGAATATGGAAAGCAGGTACTGTATGTACTCAAATGGTAAATATGAAGTACTATAATTTGGAGTCTTTTAGAATGTAGATCTTTCCGAGGGGTCATTTTGTTTTGCAGGCCAGATTGAGATGGTCAAAGAGGCCCTAGTGCCACTGCCTACCCTATAGAGCGCCGTCAGTAGAGGGCGCCAGTTCACAGGTTTGTGTACTTTTTATTTGCATCGAAATCCCCTTTTAGATTTCTTCATATAACAACTGTGTTTGAAAAATAAACCGATCATCCCGGCCTTTCCACTCATATGGATATGAAGCATCGACTGAAGGTGGAAATGTACAGATATACCCAAAGAGTAACACAATAAGCGCTAGAAACGAGTCAAACAACCCAGAGACTACATTTCCGGGTAGGCGGGGTGGCTGCAGCTGCCCGTCGCACAACATAAATTGACATGTTAATTATTTATTTATTCATTTATATTTAATGTTTCGTGGTTAGTACAAGTCGAGTCACCACCAGCTGAGCTTACGACAACGAGGAATCTCAGGAACGCAATGTGTGACGTACATTAGCAGCGACATTGCTTTCATTATGTAGTTTCAAGGCTTTTGGGGCCAAATTAATTCCATTTTCTCCAGAAACTGGCTGTATCAAATATGAATGGACATCATTAACGACGCACAGTCACCCCCCCCCCCTCTGACAGAAAGGCCGGGATGAGCGGTTTCTTTTTCAAACACAGTTCTTATATGAACTCATGAAGCGACCTAAAATTCCCCTATGCCATCATGCAGACAACAAAATGACCATTCCTGACGAGACGGTACAATGAAACCCATATTCCCATTATAGAAGTTATTAATAATGTGTCTATACTATAAAGTTTGTCTTTGTGTGAAAGCCTCGTGTAGACAACAACATTACCAGCCCTGACAAGACAGTAGCATCCCATTATAGAAGTCATTATGAATGTGTCTGGTACAAACTTTGAGTGCATTGTTGGCCTTACAAGCTTCCAGTGCCACTGGCAAAAAAAAATGTCAACTCCCCACATGCCCCCACTATGTGTCCCCCTAAATTGTCCTCTGAATGAGGTGGCTGTCAGCCACGTCCGTTCGCCGCTGACAGCTAATGTATGACTTTATGTTTAAGACATTTAAATGTCAGTGGCTTAATGTGTCAAAGCGTCTCAGCGTCAGCCCTTTCTCGTGTAACAAAACACAGACAGATGTCGGTAACTTCTATACATTATTAATAAAAAAAAATGTGTCAGAAGAGGTTTGACTCAACGTGTGCCATGTGAAACTGTCACGACAATATGGAATAATTAAGGTCACGCCATGTGTCAGTGCCGGGGCAACACACTGAGTGCACCCCCATGACTGGCTGACTGGGCCATCTTGTCTCACGGGATTACTGTCATAATACAGTACCACGGCACTCTTTCCAATGTCTCAATGGGGAAAAGGGGAGAGACAACTGTATCACCAATTATTTGGCGTGTCGGCAACACTGTGACATAATTTGCTATAAATCTGAACCTTCGTTACCTTCTGGGCTAACCAAACATGCCAGTCACACACACACACACACACACACTCCTTACGATTCCATGCTGCCTTGCATTATGCTAAGCAGTGGAATCAATCAATGAGCCATGTGTGCCAACTCAGTGTCATGGGAATATAGCCCCAATAAAAAGACGTATTAAACCATTCTGGGCGGGAACCCCTTTCGGCGTTTTAAACATGACGTTGTAATTTAGCTGTTGAAAAATAGCAGATCTACAAGCTCATAGCGTGCCACCGAGTGGTGGCGCTACGAGCTTGTAGATCTGCTATTTTTGAAAAATCGTGAAAATATTTATTTTATTATTTTATAAAACTGGAGGATTTAGAAGATTTTTTTTTTTTTTAATTTCAAGGTCAGGCCTGAATGGGTTAAAATGACTCTGGTTGCCATTCAGCAAGAGACTAGGGATGGAGCCCGGGAATCGGATCCATTACAAACCCGGTTGGGCATTTATCGAGACCCCGAGAATCAATGCGCTTCTGGCTCGTCGAGGCCGTTAACGGGTATAGACGCAGCAGCCGACGTCATGGGCCGCTCGCTATATATAATAAGGGGCAGGTGCGTAGCGTGGATCAAATGATTGACGGGGGGGGGGGGGGGGAGTGGTAGCACATCTGGATAGGTGTGAACGGTTTTAAGATGGCCTACTTTGGGCAGCCCCCGTGCATGCACATTTCTGTTAGTAGCAAAACTACAGCGTGTAAGAACCGCCTTGGTTCTAAATTGTCCCCCATTAACTGCGATAAGACGCTATGAAATTTGCATGCACAATTAAGGGCTGCCAAAGTAGGCTCTCTTTTGTTATTTTTCTTGTTTTCTCGCCCCCTCCCTTCGAAGTCAAGACTGGGCAAGCTCTCTAAACTGACTGGGCCGCGGTGGTAAGGGGGGGCCGAGACGCAGCGGGTGGTTGCGTCATGGTTGCGCCGTGGAAGTATGGTGGAACAGGTGAAAACGTTTGGTTACATTTGGAAAAAGACAAGAGGGGAGCTAAATGAAATAATGTAGCACAGTTGTTGACTTAATTGCGATACCGTTGCATTTGCATGTCTGTGGGGAGTCGAAACACGGGAGCATTTAGCTGCTGCAGTGGAACAACCGTCCTCTTCCACCCAAGACATGTGGTGCTTGCTGCCCAGCAAGACTCCATTGCCATAATGTATCATCCAATTCATAATACGTTTGGGAAACTCAAAACTCTCTCCCTGCCATAGTTCTAATAATAATAATCTAAAGTGTGACTTCTCAGCCCATCGTTGCCGAGAAGGCAGATCTACAAGCTCACAATGCGGTGCAACCAGGCGCAGTGTGAGCTTGTAGATTGGCTATTTCCGGTGCGTGACACCGTCGTACGGTGACTTATACATTACGCTTTTAAAGTGACGGTTCCCTGCGTCCGTTAGAAAAGTATGTATTTCAAGGCCCTAGTAAAATGTTTTGGTTGGTTAAAATAAATTATAGAAAACATATATGCATATTCTGGTGCGTGTGTGTGTGTGTGTGTGTGTGTGTGTGTTGGGGGGGGGGGGGTAGCACCGAAAATCATTACCGAAAATATTATTCCCAAAGTGCTCCTCGGACCACAGATTGTGGTTATGTTAATGTACAAAGGCTAAACCAAAAATGTGGTATTTCAAACTGACCGATTTAAAAACCGAGGTGAGCGGCAAGAAAAAAAAAAAAAATGCATCAGTATCTCTTATTCAACTTCTGAATTAATTCAGTACCTATAAAATGTTGTGTAAAATGTAAATAAGGTTGAGATCAGAGCATGAATGATGTATTTGAGAATAAGAGAAGACACAGGATGTCAGGAACGATAGTGTGAGAATAAAGTCATTCTGTGAAACCATTCAGGCTTATTGACAGGCAAGGCCAGTCAAATACGTGCATGATGTGCACTCAGTAGCACATAAACATTCAGATGGCATTAGTTAAACAATTCATTTGTTTTTTAATATAAAGGGACACTTCACCCTTTTTGCAAAAAAAGTGACGTTTAGAAGATTTAGAACACTTTCCTGGGGGTCTGTATGTGCAATATGTGGCTTCAGATATTAGCAGTGAGCCCAGTGTCTGATGTCATGGACACTGGGCTCACTTACTTCTTGGACTACAATTCCCACAATGCTTCAGTGCACTGCTCCTCCTTGTGGATAGGGGGAGGGATGTCTTCCTGGACTACAACCATAGAGTATTAAAAGGATAGAGACTAAACTGGCGCGAAGCTCCGCCCCCTCCGCTATTCATGTCAGTGGAAGTTGCTCAGTGGCGTTTTGAAGCACCCGGAAGGCTAGTACCGTCTATTTGCTGATTCAGCATTTCACTTCCGCATTTGGACACCACATTTTGGTGTCCAAATGCGGAAGTGCAGCTGGGCTTTAACATTGAGCGCTCGGTTGCACGGGGTTTCCTCGTCAAGAATCCACGGGTACGCCTGCAGTCCTTCCTCTTACCACTAGGGACCAGCGCTTCAACATTGGAGTGCCTAGCTGGCCCCTTGACTACAACATGCAGTCCAGGAAGTAAGTGAGCCCAGTGTCCATGACAACAGTGACACTGCTAACATCTAAAACGACATATTACACAAAAAAAAGTTTTAAATCTTCTAAACGTCAACATTTATTTGTGTCCCTTTAAGGCTCAGGCTTAATTCTTCACAAATAAAGACCAGGTCATCATGGCTTTGAAACGCTCAATTCCTTAGACCCCGTAATGTTCATAAAACACAGAAATTGGAACGGTAGAGTAAGAGGCAGGCCAAAACAACCTGGTAATGACCGTGCTTGAATCTCACCAGTAGCCCGAGGGACTGAGGAAGCAGAAGGGAAGAAGACGGCTTAGCACTAACGTCTGACCAGAATTGGTTGTGAAAGAAAGAAGCCCATATGTTAGAATTTCAAAACAAGCATCTCGCAAAAGGCTATACTGCCCCCTATCCAAGCACAATAATTTCAATCAGGCCACCACATGAAAATCATACGGATTATAAAAAGGACACTTGCCACTCTGTTAGAACTGTTGCCCATCAGGTAGAGACGGTACAGAGCGATCAAAATCAAGGAAAACAGACTCAAAAACTGTTTCTATCCCACAGCGGTAATCACTCATGTTTCATGTGCAATAAGGGCTTGTGCAGTAACAGAGGACGTATGGTTGTGAATTTGTTGTATATTAGTTATTTAATTTGAGCTTATGAATAGATTATTTAGCCTTTAGCTATAGTATTTTTGTGATTTGATGCACCGATCGGTTGACACTTGTAATTTTGGTGTACGTCGTGTTACAATGACAAAGATCTATTCTATTACCACAGCTCCACTGTGGGTGAAGTATAAGAAGGAGAGCTTACGCAAACTGCAAGTAGCCTATAATGACTGTCTTCGAATCCCGTTAAAAAACAACCCAGGAGCACTAGAGCCAGTGGGCTTTTCTGTCCATTGGGTCTCACTACATTCATGGCTCTGTTGAGGAACCTGACATTCAGGCTGGATCGCTCACTGAATGGACTCATTGGACAGACGACAGACCCGGGCCGTAGTTCTGTAAGGTACACTTCTACCATCAGAGGACACTGTGGCATGAGTGAGTGCCTCGCCTAGAGTAGTAACCTGTGGGGCTGGGTAAATGTACTGTATTTTTTATTTATTTGTATTCTCGTATATGTGATGTACCGTCTTACCTTGTGGGCCACGAGCCTGTAATAAAGTTTATATATATATATATATATATTCCATTATAGCTTTAAGCCAAACCTGTCTTTTTTGTAAACTCGTCCACACATGGCTGAGGGAAGTCGGGGTGCTGGAGCACAGCCCTCGGACAGTTGGGGAATATTATAATATATTTTATTATATAGGCTGTAATAATATTTGGATAATCGGCACCTTCCCATACATACATTACATTGTGTAATATGCATCCCCCCCTCCCCCCTAATGGGTTTCTGTGCCATAGCCTGTGTGGCGATTCTGCGTTCATTTTATTTATATATGATCCAAAGAGATTTCCGTTACTAGGCCTAATAAATACGCTGCATCACAGCATCGGTGCCTTTTCCCCCGGTTATATTGCCTGTGTGTCAGTTTGTTCTAAATTGTTCATATGACTTGCGTGTCGGAGAGGGAAAGTGAAAGCAACTTTTTCCGCGTGAAAAGGCTGCGAAAATGCGCGTGCACGAGGCACGTGCATTTTGCGGCGCGCACCAACGCACGCGCAAACCCCTTGCTAAATGTCGAGCATACTGCTGCTGTAAACTAAATACCTTTCCCGCCAGCCCCGTTGTGTCCACATGCCATTTATTTTCAGTCCAGTGTGAATGACATTCAACACTGCAGATATATAATTGGCAGTTCCTAAAAAAAAAATGACAGCGCCGGCATCCTCATCAAGTCGAGGCGAGGTGTCTGTCAAGCTTTTAGTCACAGGCAGTGCCAAGGTACCCCGTCACACCATCAAACTATTGGTTAAATACACCAGGTCAAGACCCAAGCTGTCTCACTATGCCGAGCCTCTTACTATGACATTCAATGGCGGACAACTTCATATAGCACGTCTCAAATGAGTTTCCTTCATCCGACTGACGGAGCAGCCCAAACCCCCCCCCCGTTGTGCTCACAAGTCACACGCCATCTTCACGGTGACTGGGTTCCCTGTCCTTTTTTGTAATTCTACGTTCAAGAAAATAAACTGCCAGCGTTCTCGGGGGAGAGTAAACTAGGACTTGCAATGACTTCATATTTGACAGGCAATCGTGTTGCTATATAGGTGACATGTGACCTCATATCACGATGGTGTTGTCACTGGCAAAATATGAATGAATAAGGAATAAGCTCTCGGCGTGAAGGTTATTTCTAGGTTGAGGCGGTGTCAAATGACACGTCTCCTCCGTCTGCTCGTGATGGTCCCATCATGAGGGATGAACTTCAGAATGGGGTTATTGCAGTGTTAAAGGCGGAGAAGGCATCTAACCCATTCCGACCCGAGATCAGATTCTAAAAATGTCTGTTTGAAAATGACAATTTTCTGAAAAAAGCCATGTTTCTATGTCAGTGGTTCTTCGATTTTTCTAAAATAGCAGACCTACAAGCTCTTAGCGCGCCACTCGGTGGCGCGCTAAGAGCTTGTAGATCTGCTATTTTTCAATAGCTAAAGCATAACGTGATGCCAACACCAAAAGGGGGTTCCGCCCAAAAAGGGCTAATCCTCCTTCCCGACGCTCAATGGGCGATTGTCTTTTTTTCCAAAGCTTGGCCCTCGGCTCAATTCCCCGGTCCCATTAAAAACCCCCAAGTGCCATTCAAGACAACCATTCAAAAAATGTAATGTCTAGAATAGGCACCATTTATTGGAGCCACATCTATCTGAATGTCTACTTGAATGAATAAGGTTTCCGTATTCCTCCTCGAGCTCACGGTGCATTACTTGAATGGTGACTCCCCCCCCAGGGTGAGACAACGGGCTATGACAAGGCTAGATAGGATTCATGCCAGGTGATGCACTCCAGCTCAACCATGGAAAATCTACTTCCATTAATACTGGTCACTCACACATTTTGTCTCGGTGTTAAAACAAAGTAACCCACTTCGGCCCTGTGACATTGTCACCGTAGTCAAGCGTTGTGAACTTATTGTGACACACATTTAAATGAGGTGTTGGTCACAAATCAGTTCACCTGATGAAAGCCAAGTGTGGCAAAAACGTTGTATACCGTGTGTCAAGTGAAACTCTTTTTTTTTTTGGAGCAATGCTGTTATACAGACACTTTTAAAAACAACAGTGACATCATCTAGTGTCAAGCTGTACATTTTAAGTAGTCAGCCGTTCTATACTTTGACTTAAAAAGGAGAAAATTTTGAATCCAGACGGCTCACCTCTGAGGAGCCACAATGTAGAAAACAAAGCCTCGCTAGTGTGAAAAATGTTGGCTCTGGCAGAGGTGCCTACTTAATAGAACAGAACAACCCCCCCGCCCCATTCAATGTCCGTACCTTCTATAGTATATAGTATTCAAGAACGACGTTGAATTAGCAACATTACCCGCCTTGAAAAAAGCTGTGTAAAAGCAGCTCCCGTGTTTTTGGTCACTGCACCGTTCAAAACGTGGATCATGCAAGGTCGCATGCTTAAATGCTATACGTAGTGAGAAATGTGGAATTATAAGGCGTTACACCAGTTAAGTAATATAATTTATCTGGCTGGCTGGCTCTCTCATTGTCTGGAATCCCAACGTAAAAAAAAAAGCAATTTCACAGTTAAATTGCAGGAGAGGAGAGTCAGAGAGAGGCTGGTTAAAACAGATGTCACAGGCCAAAAGAAAAGAGGCAACATGAATGAGGACCAGAGAATGGAGGGACACACACACACACGTGTGAGAGACAAACGCAACGGTAGGGAGGGCCAGAAAGACAAACACAGGAGCACAGCGAGAGAATGTGACATTGCCACGGTACATTTCTCCTCCCTGAAGAACACCAAACCATTCCTTACAGACAAACGAGCTGTGCTATACTGGCAGGAATCCCTTGGGGGGGGGGGGGGAGGCTGTGGCAAAGCGAGACACATTCTAACTTCTCATTATGGAAATACCCAGAATGGAACAGGATACATTGCCTTACACGCGCCACCCATGAAAGCTTAAATGATTCCACTGGCTTATTTACAAGGATTAAAGAAAGATCTTTTACAGTGATTACATGTGCAGTTGAGCTGTTGGGAAAACAAATCAATGCAGATCAGGTATGAGACAACAAACGCGGCAGGCAACGTAGTGAACTTTCGTTGCGAAAGCCGAGTGGCTAATGAGTTAAGGCATGTGTACACTGTACATAATAGCCATGCACTAAATTAAGCACAGTGACAAAAACAAAGGGTGCATGATAGAACAGATAATTCACCGAGGCATTCCAGCTGGTAAGGGACCTAAACTATCAGCAATGCTTTAACAATAACAGTGGAAATCTTGAAAATTGCACACACACACACGAGACCAGACCCAGTACAAATGCTTTAGAAACCGGTGATCAGTACAAGCTTAGGTGCAGGGCGCTTGGACACATGCCAGTTTAAATCGATTACGCAAAGCACATTTCCTTAGCGTGGCCATGCTCCCTTCCATGAAACAAACCAAGTAAATACAATGGAGATTGATCACAGAGTAAACAGCAACTTTGTAAATTTGTCATTTTCGGAGAATAAATGGTGCCCATTTAATGATAAATAGATTTTGGTGTGGGCAATTAGTGTGAGACTAGTAAATCCCTGTTACTTAATGGCTTGATAAATGCATTACGAATACATGCGGGGAAAAGACACTAAACTTGTTGTGCACTACAGACTGTGGCCGTTTATGCAGGGGTGACTTTTAAATATACGATGCAGAGGGAGAAACACTTCTCAGCACTGGCAGCAGGTGGCTACACTGTGACGATACCCCCGAGGTATTTTTCATTATTTAAAAAGGGAAACATCTTATATCACGACTTTACTTTCATGATTATGCTCAAGGCAAAACAATGCATCTTATGCCACTATGCCCAACACCACGTCCTGTACGGCAATTAAGACTCCGGCTTTTATTTGCTGCATAAAAGGATGTTATGCGTTATAACTCGTGAAGTTCCTAACAATACGGCCATGGAGTACTTTGTTGGAACTGGCCTGATGGAAATAACTTTTAATGTTCTCCAGCCACGAGTGGAGAGGACAACAACAGCATCATCAAGTGGTTCATTATGCTCATTCATAAATCTGATGGTGCCGCACGCCAAATATATATAAATATATACAGAGTGAGTGAGTGAGTGAGTGCGTGCGTGCGTGCGTCCGTGCGTGCGTGCGAGAGCGGTCTTAGAGAAGATAGCAGTATGCTGGGAGGGGAGGTATGGAGCTGAATAGTAACTAAGAGGATACAGAGGGAAAAACTTAAATAAATTGATAAAAAAAATGGATGACCAAAGGGGTGAAAAACGTATTTCCGGGATTCACTTAAGTCACATGACAAGAACGAATCCAAGCAAACAAAATGTAACCATGCCCGCAATCCAAACAAGAGTGAATATAACCGATTGTCAAATCTAGACACCAGGGAAAACTGGAAGCTTCCAATGCAATTTGTGATGATTTGCTGATGCACGCCTTCAGGCACACTATGGTACACACATAAGCTATTCACTGCCATTAGGAGAAGCAAATGTATTGCAACATTTGAAATGTCTGTCTTAACTTACTTGGTTACAGCCTGACGTTCACATTATGGACATGCCATTATTAAAGATATACAGTATTGATTTGTTGTCAGTTGAGTCCCCTTTCCTAACCTAGTTGAATGTCCTGGGCCTAAGCTGTTAAAAGCAGCAGATTTGAGGACATAAATCAGAAAATCTACAGCCTAATCTGGAGTTCTCAAACATATGTAGCATAGGAAATGGAAATGAAACCGTTATGCCAGAAAACGAGACGACCACAGAGGTTACAGTAAAGGGGGCAGCCATGTTTCTCCACTAAACTGTGGAAGACAGTTGCCTCCAACCTAACAATTTGTCCGAAGGCATGGTACTGAAATCTGCAAAAAAGAATTCTCGTCTCAGCCATATGGCGTTGAGAGTGATAAAGAACAAGACGACATATGGAATAAGGAGTGGAGATGTTAGAGATTAAGTACTGCCATTATTCAACCAGTGAGGTAAAATGAGGGCGGGGAAGAAGGTGTTGAAACGAGAAAGAAAAATGAAGCACCTGCAAGCAAAGAATAAATGAGAGCAGAGTAAAGTTGTCAACACACTGCGACTGGCCAATATATCAATATTATATCATGATACAAGCCTAGATATCGTCTGGATATCATAATATTTTACATTGCATAAACGTATTTTCTGATTTAAAAGGCTGCATTACAGTAAATGCATGTCATTTTATGAACGTCATTGTTCTAGCCGTTCTAGTAACTCTGGCCAAAAAAAAAAAAAACATGTGGAAAAGTGTGTGGAGAATATAGTAGTATACATGTTTTCTCAGGTGTCAAATGTCAACGGTACTGGTATCACAACCGGGGTGTGGCCAGGTGATGCCAGCAGTGCAACCCAATTGTAAGGTTTCAACCCGAGGAGGTCAGTTCAACATTGGTTGCCAGTGTTTAGGGAAGGAAGAGACTAAAGTAGTAGAAATAGAGAGTACCGGTAGGTACTAGTTTCCCAAGGTGTAGCCTCGGAAACCCAAACGTTTTTATTTCCTGGGAGGAAAAAAAAAGTCTGGTTCCGAGTCCACTTAAATTCGGCATAGAGTAGCCCAAACGTCGATCACTCTCTGCTGATTTCTGATCGTCTGCACCTTTGTTAAATTGACGCACACACAAACACTCCTCTCTCTCTCTGTCGCTCTAATTAATTAGTCTCATGTCAGCAGCTGTGCACAGTTTCTCCCGCTGGGAGCTGCCCATGCCATAGAAAGCATAGGGGAGTTCCAGTCTGCCCAAGGTGTGGTGACGGTGTGGAGTGTTAACTTACATTGCCCATGTACTCGGAGAGCAGCTCCTGGAGGGCCTGGCGGACGGAGTTGCACTCTGCGACGATGCGCTCCCGCCGGTCGTCGCGCGTGCAAGAGGAGTCGGCCATTAGGGCGGCGCCGCTGATGATGCTCTCCAGACGCTCCTCCAGGGAGGGGCGGAAACGCTCCTCGGTGAAGGCCAGGGGGTCCAGGATGATTTGTTTCTGTAAAAAAAAAAAAAAGTGGAAAATTACACAAAGGGTTAAAAACAAAAGTCGGTACAATAAAACAAAGACAATAGGCCTGGGCCACGGCTCAGCGGTCCAGGCACCGTGGCTGGTAATCCAGTCTGGCAGTGTGCCGCGGGTTCGACTCCCGATCCCGACGGCCTTTACTCCATGTCTTCCCCCACCATCTCTCTCCCCATTTCCTGTCAGCCTACTGTCTGTCCCTCCATAAAAAATATAAAATAAGGCGTAGGACACAAAAAAAATATATATAAAAAACAAAGACAATAAAACCATCCTGGTATGTCGATCTCTCCTTCTCAAGCCAGCAGAGAGACAGCTGGCAAGAGCGAGAGAGAGCAGATTTGACAGATTGTATTGACAGACTGGCTGGTAAAAATCTAGAGGGAAGAGCTTGAAGGTTAAACAGTCTTTATTTTCCACGCCCGTGGGGCGTTGGGCCAAGAGAGACAATATGCTCCGGTCTACAGTTTCAGGAGGGTGACCAAAAACTGAAATGGTGAAATGGATTTGATGAAACAAGGAGTCTGTGAAACCGCTCGCTTCATTTCCTGGCTCAAATGGACAGCAGGAGATGGATTTGGTTGTGTTTGCGGGATAAATGGCTCATTACACACACACACACACACACACACATTGAATGTCTTTGCTCTTATACTATTAAAGAATATGTCGGCGGTTGGTAACTGGGGGAGCCGGTCATTTATATCACAGCAGAGGAGAAGCCAAGTGCAGACATGCTTGAAAGGCATTGGCCAAGTAGAAACACAACCGACCGCTTTGATGCATTTTCAGGTCACCAAAGGGACTATTTTTAAAAGACTCGACTGTCGAAAAGGCAAGTGACACGATTTCAAAATGTTAAGATTACATCTCATCGCCAATAATACAGTTTAATGAGAGGCCATGGAGGCACTAAAAAAAAGGGTGTAAAGGATGCTGGTCTTAGCCAAGCAAGCAATGCAGTCAGTCTATCATACTAATGAAATGTAATATTCTCATATCATAACCAAGACTGGGGGGACACCGGTACAGTCGTACACAGTGACGAAGACTCCGTGGGGGCGGCCCGTCCACTTGTACACATGCAGATCAGGCATTCAAATGCTAATCTGGTGGCTTGTTTTCACCTGCCAGGTGGGGTATATATGCATAGTACTGTAGTCTGTACTCTGCAATAGGCTACTACTTGTTCACAATGAGAAGGAGCAGCACTAGCCAGATGACTCGGTGCAATCATGGCATTTAAACATGCTCTTTGTCTGTTTATAATCTAAACACTGACACCTTTAAAAAAAAGTGTTACAAATAAGTGTTTAGGACCTAAACTGCCTGGGTTTAGTGTAACAAGCTGGGACGATTATAAAAAACATTCAGTCTCTGGTCATACACACAACACCATCCTTTACTGAAACTTTTAAAAGTACAAGCACATTTTCGTAACTCCTACTAGCCTAATATATTGCAATGGAGTGTTCATAAATGAATGAGGAATGACTCAAAACAGCGTGCAGTGGGGCTCCTGGTCCCGACAGCAGATAATGGGAGCCATTTCTGTTAACAGATGAGTCTATGAATAGATAATGCTCTTTTGTGGATGAATTAGATTTTATAGCCCTTGTTTCATTACGCCCTTTCATAGGAGTCACAATGGCGCTGTATCTGCATCACAAACCATTCTGCCATTATCCCATTTTGACCCGAGATCAGATTCTTAAAAAAAAAAAAATGTCTTCGACAGTTTTCTGAAAAAGCTATGTTTCCGTGTCAGTCGTTCAATTTTTCTAAAATAGCAGACCTACAAGCTCGCTATTTTCCAATGCTAAAGCACAACACAAGACGCGCAAACGCGGGAAGCGAACGCAGCTCGTACATATATTTTTTTGTGTGTGTGGTTTTTTTTTAAGTTTCTTAACGTTTAAAAAAATAATAATGAAGTTACTTTTTTGTGTGTGTGTGTGTGTGTGTGTGTGTTTTTTGTGTGCGATACAGCTGTGCCCTCTGGTGGCGGGCAGGTGGTGTTACAGCGTGACAGACAGACAGACACACAGGTTCTGCTAGGTCTCATAGTTAGTGCTCACTGCGTTCGCAATAATGCCAAACACCAAAAAGGAGTTCCCGTCCAAAATGAGTTACATCTGCAGGACGGGAGGAGAGAGAGAGAACACTTGTTTGCGTCCGATTTCACGGGGGCAAGCTCGCCGAGAGGCAGACGTGGTCGACATGCTGGGAGAAGCATCGCAGAGGGTAAAAAGGTACCACAATTTTAGCTTGCGGCAGCAGGAGAAGAAAGCAATCTTTACCCAGACAGAAAAAAGAAAAAAAAAACTACATGCGCAGCGCCAACCATCAGTGCCTTACACAGGCCAATAAAATATTCAACAATTCAGTTGTTAAGAGAATTCCACTTTTATTAGGTGGGGCCCCATCCTCAAAACCCATCACCAGCAAACCTACCATTGCATCTCATCTGACCTGCTCTGCTCTGCTCTGCTCTGCTCGCGTGTCACGTTGCCATGGCAACAGGCACCCGAGAATGGAGAGACAGAGAAAGTGTATATATATGTGTGTGTGCGTATGTGTGACTCATTCATTAATTTTGCCTTGCGCTTGAAATTGAGCATGGCCTGGGAAGAGTATGTATTTTAAACAATACAACTTTGTGCATGCTCACCAGATCCAAAGGGGCTGTAGTTCTGCCATTTATGCTTCATCGCATCACATTTCATTTTCTGAAAGATTCACACAGGCCATGCCATATATATGCCCGCTGGGAGGGAGACAACATCCTGAGCAAGTTTTAAAACACTTAACCCCTATATGTGTAGTTCACTGGGGTCCCCCCTGGGGTGTACGTTAGCTTCACTCTACCACAACCAAATCTCAATGCTGAAAATAGCACATGGCGGACTTTGGCCGTGACAAAATCGAACGTTGGTCCTAGAATAGAAACGCTAGGGCTCGTGGTTTAAAGGACAACTTTAGTTTTTTTCAACCAAGGTTCATGTTTTAGGTTGTTATTAGAGAAACTAAAAAGGTGAGTGTTCATTTTCTTTCATTTGCTGCTTTCTTTCGTTTTAGGGATTTTAGCAGTTTTTGACAGGGGGGGCGGGGGCATTCGAGCATGGGGCTAAATATGTATTTTTTAACACAATTTTATGGTGATTTATTTTTTTATGGTTTACTATAGTCCTAATAAACGCCAGGAAATTACATCTGGCCACAAAAGATCACGGGATCTATTGAATGTGACAAACCGACATATTGAGCCTATACACACAGTATAAGCCTTCCCCCAGTAGGCTACCTTCACATTCAGTAGATCCTGTGATCTTCTGTGGCCAGATGTAATTTCCTGGCGTTTATTAGGACTATAGTAAACCATAAAAAAAGAAATCACCATAAAATTGTTAAAAAATACATGTTTAGCCCCATGCTCGAATGCCCCCGACCCCCCTGTCAAAAACAGCTAAAATCCCTAAAACGAAAGAAAGCAACAAATGAACACTCATCTTTTAGTTTCTCTAATAACAAACTAAAACATGAACCTTGGTTGAAAAAAACTAAAGTTGTCCTTTAAAACCAACTCGACTATTATCCTATGACCTTGAGGAGATACAGATGCATTAAGAGATGGAGGAGGCAGTGAATACGGTTTGTCTCGGATTCAGTGTAACTGTGCACAACGGTATTTAGCTCCATTTTCCAACCAATTTTCATATAATTGGTCCTCACTAATGCTAATGAAATTATAAAATGGTACAATTATATTCTACTCTCACAGGAGGGCTGTGTAAAAACTAACACACAAAAAATCGTCAAAAGGAGTTTTTTTTGGTGGCGAGCTCATGAGAAAACAAATCATCCAAGCTGAAGTGAATGAGTTAATTTGGTGACGACTCCTTTCGAAATCATCCTCGTTTAAAAAATCCAGTGTGCCACCATCGTCACGTTTTGTGTTCGTTTTGTGTTCGCGACAAACTGTTTAAATTAATGCGAACAACGCTTTCCAACTTCCCTTAAGCGTCACGTCATGTACAATAAAGTTAAGCAGAGCAGAGTACATCAGGACGGACATAGAAAAAGCACCCATGTAATTTATTTGAATGAATGACATTACACAAGCGATCCGTTTTTAACTTGACAAGAGTTGGTCAGGCATTAAGGCGAACGGAAAGGCCAAAGTGATTACTTGATTTCCTCGTATGGGAAGCATTGGAACTTGGAAGTCGTCAGGTTGTCAGTTGTAACGCCATGTTAAGAGCCAGGCAAGGCGACATTACACAAGCTTCCGTTTTTAACGTGTGGTATTTTTATTTAGTTTTAATTGAATAACAAACGGCTGCAAAAAAAGATGACCCAGATCTATATCTACCCATCTATCCATAAAAATATGAAGTACCTTAGCACGTTAACCAATTAGAAAGATTGTTTTATTCCATCTATACTATCATCTATTCAATTAAAACTATATTAAAATAATACGTTAAAAAAACGGAAGCTTGTGTAATGTCGGTTGTGCGATCTGCCTGCCTGGCTCTCAACATAGGGTTACAACTGACAACTTCCAATGCTTCTCATACGAGGAAATCAATAAATCCATTTGGTGTTTCCAGTCGCGTTAATAGATCGCTTGCGTGTCCTTCATACCAGGGCCTCGCCTTAATACAAAGTAATGCCTGAACAACGCTTACGTTAAAAGAAATAAAACGGATCGCTTGTGTAATGTTAATTGACGGAGAATTCCAACAAAAGGCAGACAATGGTTGGGATTTTAATTGACAGAATACTCAGTCAAAGGCAGCTACATTGTTAGCGTGTATTCGCAATGTGCCCTTAACCTTGTCAAAGAAAATCTATAGAAGTATTGAGAGATAACAGCAACAGCCTTCACATTCTCATGATCTTATCAGTCAAACATTGAAGCTGCAGCATTTTTTACCCAGAGCGTTTCGCCCAGATACATATGCTCGCACAAAGAGGATGGGGAAAGTCACAACCTGTAAAACCAAAGACAACCATGTGGTCTTTGGTTTCAATGTGCTCCCTTAAGGGCTGTGATGGATAACAGTTGATACGAGAGAGGAAACTTGCTGCATTAAGAGATGGAGGAGGCAGTGAATACGGTTTGTCTCGGATTCAGTGCAACTGTGCACAACGGTATTTAGCTCCATTTTCCAACCAATTTTCATATAATTGGTCCTCACTAATGCTAATGAAATTATAAAAATGGTGCAATTATTTTCTACTCTGTCTCACAGGAGGGCTGTGTAAAAACACAAATTGTCAAAAGGAGTTTTTTTGGTGGCGGGCTTATGAGAAAACAAATCATCCAAGCTGAAGTGAATGAGTTAATTTGGTGACGACTCCTTTCGAAATCATCCTCGTTTCAAAAATGCAGTGTGCCACCATCGTCACGTTTTGTGTTCTGTGTGGCTGTAATCACCACAAACTGTTTAAATTAATGTGAATCACGCTTTCCAACTTCCCTTAAGTGTCACGTTATGTACAATAAAGTTAAGCGGAGCAGAGTACATCAGGACGGACATAGAAATAGCACCTATGTAATTTATTTTCCTTAATTACGAGGACCATTAGCCGTGTGTGCAAGAGTCCTATACATCCGATCCTATCAAGGCACAGAGATGTTGCCATGACCACAGAGTGGGAAATTAGTGGCGTTAAAAAATTAAGTGGAGAAGCCGGCTTATTTCTTAAGGTCTTATCTCATCATTAAGTAATGATTATAAAGATTCACTAAAAAAGGGGAAATGTAGCTTTTAACCGTTCTATCCATGTTTCACTCGATGCATTTAACCCATTTTACGCGGGAACCCCTTTTGGTGTTAGCATTACGTTACGCTTTAGCCATTTAAAAATAGCAGACCTACAAGCTCATTCGAGCTTGTAGGTCTGCTATTTTTGAAAAATCGAAGAACGACTGAAAATGACAGTTTTCTGAAAAAGCTATGTTTCTATGTCAAACAGACATTTTTAGAATCTGATCTCAGGTCAGAATGGGTTACGGTGGCCGTAAATGGTGCTCAATAAAGGCACCGTTTGTGTGTGTGTGTGTGTGTGTGGGGGAGGAGGGGGGATACACAGAAAGGGCCACAGAAATGCAGCTTTTGACGCTATACATGTTCACTTAGAAATAATAATCATATCAAGAATTAATAAGATAATACAAATATTCTCAAGTAATAGCAAGGAGGTAACCGGGCCACAGCACTAGGGCTGTGATAAAGATCAGTTTGTCCACGTAGTGTGAGAGCAGATAGCCTGTTGACCCCGAGGTCGGCTTCTAAGAAAGCATGTTCTTGCCAGTAAATCTTTTTTTTTTCAAATGTTTTATCCCACGAAACCCATTTTTCACCAAGTGTCAGTTATCTAATGTAATCCTGGGCGAGTCCAAGCTGCTTCTTTTCACCCGACAGGGGAGAGTTTTCCCCCGGCCGGTCGTAGTGCGTGGAGGGAATACGTTATTCCCGACCAGTTCCTTTCCCCCCTCCATCAGGCTGGACAGGGGAGGGAGGTAGTTTTAGAGACCAGGATTACTGCATGTTTTTGTGAGGGTACCTGCCCTAGGGGACACGGGGAGAACATGGGAATAATCCTTCTTTTGACCCCAAAGGCCATCTGGGACGAGGAATTGGAGATACAGGCGATTGACGGCACGCTCCAGTGTTATAGACAACACCAGCTAGCAACCAGCTACCAGTGTTGATTTTGACAGCAAATTTAGAGTTTAGTTTTTTACTTTTCTTTTATCTACAGCTGATTTAGTCAACGAAAATGTGTTTCGGCAGGGACTTGATGCCGTCGTATTGGCCGATTGTACGCTTGCTGAGAATAACAGATCTACAAGCTCACAACGCAACACACTGTGAGCTTGTATATCGGCTATTGTCAGCATGTAAAATGACTTGCGTCTTACTTACACTGGATCTCTTGTCCACTAGTCCCTTCCTAACATTTTAGTCTAGTTTTTATTTGTTGACAACATTGTCAATATATTTAGTCTTAATCGTGGCTTAGTTTATTTAGTTTCCATTAGGTTTTCGGCCGTGAAAAAAGGTAGTCGAACACAAGTTTTAGTCGACAAAATCAACACCGCTAGGAATCCAATGCTAATGTGAGTAGCATTATAACTTGATCGATCAAAAGCACTAGGGGGAAGAAAAAAAATTGATCAATTGCCGTAGATCTAAGTTATTGACGCCAACCGCTAAGCATGGCATTTATTAATTGACGCAGATCTAAAGGCAATGCCTGGAAGCGTGTAACCCTTTCTACGCCGCAGCCCCATCTAGTGGCTTGTCACAGAACGCCAGCCTTTTCGGCCGTAGGCCCTTACTTTGAAGCAGATTTCAGCTGGTTCTGGTGAACTTCCGGTAACGGAAACATTTCCAGGGCACGGTCGCGATGATTTTTTTAAACATGGATGTTTTTGTATGATCACCTCAATCAGGGCTTCAATACAAATACAAAGACATTTAGATCGTCGCTAGCTCTGGTCTGGATGAAGGGAAAATAATCAATGACGTCAGCAACGCGGAAGCTAAGCGTTGCCAGGTCGCCGATGATTCCAAGAGCCGGTAAAAATAATTAAACATTATAAACTAAGGACTTGTTCGATCTTGTCCTAGGCGATCTGTAACATTTATTATTACCCATTCTGACCTGAGATCAGATTCATACGAGGTTTCCACTGGACACACACTGGTCTGATTAACCCATTATGACCTGAGATCAGAAATGTCAGTCGTTCTTCGATTTTTCAAAAATAGCAGACCTACAAGCTCGTAGCGCGCCACTCTGTGGCGCGCTATGAGCTTGTAGATCTGCTATTTTTCAATAGCTAAAGCATAGCATGATGCCAACACCCAAAATGGGTTCCCGTTCAGAATGGGTTAAGAATGCAAAAATACAAGTGATAAGAGAATGTGAATGCATGCCATATGTTCAAATTATGAGCCCCGATCAGACAAACGTCAGCTAAACGGAAACTTTAAAATAGTCAGTCAACGGTTTAACAGACTTTCAGGGGGCAGCCCAAATTAAGTGAGCACTTACTATGAGACCTAGCAGATCATGTCTGTGTGTGTCTGTGTGTCCCCCCTTTGTGCCCATATATGGAGCTGAGTGATTTGTTTGTGATTGATGCAACACTCCATATTTGGACGTATAGCTGCTTTGGGGACTCCTTATATGGTTATGGCTAAGTTAAAAACTTAACTTAAAAAAATTATAACTTAAAAAATAAATCTTTAAAAACCCCAAATATGTACGAGCTGCGTTCGCTTCCCGCATTTGCGCGTCTTACTGGTTATGTAATCAGCATTATGTTATGCTTTAGCTATTGAAAAATAGCAGATCTACAAGCTCGTAGCGCGCCACCGAGTGGCGCGCTACGAGCTTGTAGGTCTGCTATTTTTCAACCGCCGACATAGCAACATAGCTTTTGTTCAGAAAACCGTCAGGATGTAGAAGACATTTTTTTTAGAATCTGACCTCAGGTCAGAATGGGATAAGGTCTCCTCTGCGGCGTATTCATTCATTCATTCACGGTTCGGATGAGTCACCAAAAAAAGGCGAGTGAGTGAATTATAGGAAAGCAAAAATAAAACTGGGTCACAAAAGCAAAAAGCAAAAAAAAATACGTCAGTGAACCAATCAAACCTTACGTCAAAGTTGTTGATGGCGTAGGCCAGCTCTCCGCCGCCGGCCGGCTGGTTGAGGGCAGAGTCGTCGCTGGCGGTGGCCTGCGCGGCGTTGGAGATGCCGGACACGGCGTGCTGCAGCTGCTTGTAGATGAGGTCGCGGTTGGCCTTGTAGGCCGCCACGTCGGGGTGCTGGAGGCAGGCGCGGGACGCCGTGTACAGCATGGGGATGTTCCTCTGGAGGACGCCGCGCGCCGCCGCCATCTGGTCCTTGTGGGTGACGTCCTTCAGCTCCTAGAGAACAAAAATCAGGAAAAAAAAGGTTGAGTGATATTATTAACCCATTCTGACCCGAGATCAGATTCATACGAGGGTTTCCACTGGACACACACACACTACTGGTCTGATTAACCCCATTCTGACCTGAGATCAGATTCTAAAAATGTCAGTCGTTCTTCGATTTTTTTCAAAAATAGCAGACCTATACAAGCTCGTAGCGCGCCACTCGGTGGCGCGCTATGAGCTTGTAGATCTGCTATTTTTCAATAGCTAAAGCATAACTATGATGCTAACACCAAAATGGGTTCCCGTTCAGAATGGGTTAAGTGAGCCGAATGCTTTATTAGAGGTATACAGGCGACAGGGGGGGGGGGGACGGGGGGGAACAGGTGTATAGCGAAGTGATTTCCACAGGGGGAAAAAAGGAGACGGCGCGCCGAATGCTTTGGATTCAAAATGAGCCCGTTATGCACTCATGGAGACACTTAAGTGTGACAAAGCTCACGCCTAGATGACCCAGATTTGTTTCCGTTCCCCGGGGTAACACTATACACTCATAATCGGGACATTACAATATGCCTTTGCCATTTAACCCATTTAGGCCTGACGTCGACATTCAAAAACAATTTTCTGAAAGATTTGAGGCACATTTTAACGATTTTTCAAAAATAGCAGACCCGCAAGCTCGTCGCGCGCCACTCGGTGACGCGCTATGAGCTTGCAGATCTGCTATTTTTCCAATAGGTAAATTATAACATAATGTTTTAAAACACCAAAAGAGGTTCCCGCGCAAAATGGGTTAATACATTACTATTGAGACATCGGCACTATATATTCTGATTACGTTTTCATTGGAAGGAATATGGGATGCACTAATGTATTTAAAAGATATATGGCAGGCTGCAGAAATAAAATAAATGAATTGCTTCCTACTGCCTTACTCAACCAAAACCCCAATAAACCACATTATTTAATCCACTCATTTTTGGTACATGATATTTCTTCCATTCAACCCATTTAGACCCGAGGCAGATTCTAAAAAAAAAAAAAGTTCTTTTAAATCCTAAAAGTTTTCTGAAAACCTATGTTTCTGTGCCATTGGTGCTCAAACTTTTTCACATCAAGGACCCCCAGAATTATCTGTATTTGGCTGCAGACCCACATCTGAAAATATGTTGTGCCAGTGACCCCCCCGGAAGCAAACACTTGAGTTAATTTCTATTTTTGATCCCACGATTTTGTAACCCAGTTTTCTTTTCACCCAGTGTCAATTATCTAATGTAATCCTGGGCGCTACACTTCCTCTGCAACCTGGGGGGGGCAGCAGACTAACCTCATGCCTCCTTCTATGCATGAGGAGTCCAAGCTGCTTCTTTTCACCTGACAGAGGGGAATTTCCCTGGCCGGACGTAGCGCGTGGAAGGGACACGTTATTCCGACCAGTTCCTTTCCCCTCCATCAGGCTAGTTTTAGAGACCAGGATTACTGCATGTTTTTGTGAGGGCATCTACCCTAGGGGACACGGGGAGAACGTGCAAACTCCACACAGAAAGGCCCTATCGCCAACCCCCGCCTCGGGTATGGGCACTGATGACGCGGAGGAGGGAACACGCCGCCAGTGCCCACAGCGTCCCCAGCGGGAATCGAACCCAGGACCTTCTAGCTGTGAGGCGACAGCACTACCAACTGTGCCACCGTGCCTCCTAATACTTGAGTTAAAAACGTTTGCTTGCTCTGAAAGAATATATATATATATATATATATATATATATATATTCAAACTAAGATTTGGGCCACATTTTTACGATTTTTCAAAAATAGCAGATCTACAAGCTCAATAGCTAAAGTTTAACAATACTTAACACCAAAAGGGGTTCCCACCCAGAAAGGGTTAACATAATGTAATACAAAAAAAATCCAGTCAAAATCTGTTAATTTGGGTATATTATATAATATATTATTATGTAATTTCAAGTGGTCTGCGACTAGCCCTAGCCCATATGCGGGAACAATATTTGACCGTGAAAATCATGACTCGGTAAGGAGTCAAGGACTACATGGCTTGGCAATACTGCTAATGGAGATGATAATATCTACATGTTTCCACATAGACCAGAAAGTGATTGATCCAGCGATGGAGGAGCGGGTCGGCAGTAAACCATTGTTCAAACTCTTGCTGAACATTAACATTTATGTGAACCGTACTAGCAGTGTGTGAACGCAATGCATCACTTTGTATTGAAAAAGAGGAAAATTAACTTTGGCCGAGTCCCAGGGTTTAGAATGCAGAATATGTGGGTAATAAAAACAGTGGACGGTGTTGGATTCCTCTTGCTCCAACAAGAGCTCTTTCAATAATCACATGGACGTTCCCTGACATCCGTCAAACTAAAAGTACTGCCCGAGAGACAATCAAGCACATTATGTCATGTACGTGCCATTTCTTCCATTCATTAAATACATTTACATACTTGCAATTTTAAACAAATACATCTGCATAACAATCCCGAGTGGCAGTTTATTTCGCTTACCTACAGATATGAATATGCAGGGGTTATGGTTTCAAATACATCAGAAAGGCTTTTAATCCATATTAGAGGGAGTTGAAACTGTCTTTTGACAGCTTCTCCTGCTGCTAATCAGTAACTAATGAGCGTGAAAAAACAAATCAATTGATGATCAACCATGATTTCATGTAATGAGAAAGTGTGTGAAACAAAATGTCAAAGATGTTTGTAGATTGCCTTCATGTCATCCGTTAACCCATTCTGGGCAGGAACCCATTTTGGTGTTAGCATCATGTCATGCTTTAGCTATTGAAAAATAGCAGATCTACAAGCGCTACGAGCCTGTAGGTCTGCTATTTTTTTTTTTAATCGAAGAGCGACTGACATAGAAGACATTTTTAGAATCTGATCTCGGGTCAGAATGGAAAACTGTCAGGATGTAGAAGACATTTTTAGAATCTGATCTCAGGTCAGAATGGGTTAATGCAATTCCCTACCTACAAGCTCTAAGCTTGTGGAAGATCAGGTGAGTTTACCATTTTTCCAGGGGATCCTGCAACTGTTAAATGCAAATGGCTTTCACTTGAAGAATGGATACACCTGCAGTTTGTTGGTGGTAGCAGTAACTTTGTTTTACGGGAAGGGAAATGGGTCGATGAGATATGTGAGCTTGTAAATTGCCTATTTTCGGGGAGTAAAACTGACGTAAAATGAAATATTTAGGTTATGTACACTTTCCCGCGCATTCCAACTTTCCCGCGCGTTGCGGTTACGTTTATTTTCTGCAGAACAGGAAGGTAGTGTATAGTGAAGTCGGATTCTTAAATGCCACAGAGAAAACTTCTTTTTCTGAATAGTTTTAAAGGTTTTTAGAACCACATTGGGCACTTTTTCTTCACCATAAGAAGAATGCAATCAAATGCAATGACTACGCAGTCTTTCATCTGTCCGCTTAAAAAAAAAAACTTGGCACAAGTTCATATGCATAATTGAAAAAGTGAAAGATTTTTAAAAGCGAGTTGCGTTGTGACTGCTTCCGTCATGTCATTCACACCATGGCCATCTACACTGTACACATACATACACCCTTAATAACTTTTTGCAGATCTACACTGATCTCATTAATGATCCCCATGAAATCCTCAGGACGGAAATCTCCCAGGATGGAGAACTTTAAGCCCCGAGCTCCCGAACGGATCATCCTCGAGTCCTTAAATGCAGGCCAGGGGTTCCAAAACTTTTCCCGTTTTCTACAGCTTTTTCTTTTAATCAAAGCCATTGTTTTTACGCCATTGTAAGCGAGATTTGTAAAGTCTAGCTGAAAAAAAAAGTCCCCGGTGAAAAGAGAATGAGGACAAGCGGGCGTGAAACACAAGCGAAAACAAACATTATTAACATAACAAAAGCACCACTCCCTGTATTTTATCTCCAGAAATTAGCATTGCGAGGTTTGCATACCTAGCTGCCCTGCACCGCAAAGTAAGCTGTGCTCGTCCCATTACTCAGTTGAGTCACTAAGAAAATTCATCACGGAACGCACGTCACTGCAGACTACCGTTTATGACACAATAGAGGAAACTCGCCAACGCTCATCTGGAGATAATGGGTTTTGTCACCCATGCTGCATCCAGCACACACTCATACTGCCCTCCACCCTCTTTCCCCGTTACCAGTAATAAGGAGATTGTTCATGCTTATAGCATCTAATCTTCTTGCAAAAAAAGCATGCAGCACTCCCTCTCACTTGCTCTGTGGGGGCCGCCTGTGATACACGGCGACAAATCAACCCGATAACACCTATCTCCCCGTAACGACCCGCTAATGCAAGCGATCCCTCACCTCAAACATACTCTTCATCAAATCCCTATCGCTCGTGACCCATCACTGTATTTCATCCAGTTTCTCTCCCCCTCTCCTTTTTGGATAACTGTACTTTACCTGCTGTCTTTTGGCAGCCATGATGTTGAGCTTGTCCACTTCTGGCTTCAGGGCTTTATAATGGATCCCCAGGTCCTGTTCCGTTCCCGCATTACGCACTTTCATGAGGTTCTCCTCCACCTGAAACAGTTTAGATGGGAGGGACGGACGATTACAGATGTGTATATTTCAGACGGCATTATTTTCCTCTGCATAGCATCAACGTCTATTGGCCAAATCAGGCCCGTGAATGAATTATCTTTGGCCCGCGGGATGATATTTAATTAGTATTAGAACCCTCTGGTATATTGCACAGACCACTAAAATACTACAAGTCCCACAATGCAATGCAAGTGCATTGGTGCGTATCGAGGGCCCGTGAGCGCACGCCTGCGTCTTCTCTTCACTATTGATCAGGAAGTACATTGTCTTTTAGCTACCCCTCTCCCCAAAACTGTCCAAACGAAGTTTGCCTGGGACAGTCCGGCCCTCGACTTGTACCAATTTATTTATCTTGGCCCACAGTGTATTTGAGTTTGACATCCCTGGTCTATAGAAAAATATACCAAAAGCGTCAAGGTCATCGTCATATTGCAAGTCGCCGCTGAAAATTGATTCATGAATCAAATGCTAAAATGTTATTTTGCAGCCCACAGAAACACGGCACAGACTTCTTTTTGAGGTTTCTTTTGGGACGTTAGCCGGGTTCATTTCCCTGTGGCCTCCACATTCCGGTCGTGCTCTCCGACAGGATATGAACAGAATAAAGTAGTGTGCTATAAACGGAGCTCCGATAAGATAGGGCATGTGTGCTAAGAGTAGGTTCTACACAGTTATGTTTTAAATTAACTGGAAAGCCGACTGAATAACAGGGTGGATCCTCATGCGAGTGACACTGTAATGCCATACATATTTGTGGAGATTTCAAAACCTCAAAATGTGGGGGAGTAGCCAAGTCCTTTTTCCAAGAGCTTCGTGTCCCATTCGGATCCGTACAGGCCTGGTTGTTATCACAACATGGCGATGCAAGGACGCCTCTGGCCCTTTTTAGGAACTCTGACAAGAGGCATGTCTCGCCCGTTTAAATAGTTCACATGACCTCATTGGCCGTGCCTGTCTGAGCGCGTGTGGTTGCATCGAGAGTAGGCTAGTCCACTGATAAGACTTTATGCCGAAAGTAAAAGAAACGGGAAGGGCCATTCCCTGTTGTCTCACAAACCATGTCATATTCTCCTTTCAAGGTGAGCAATCAAAGTTGAATGTGCTAAAGAAAGCTGAAAGGCACAGAGAGTACCTGTCTCTCCGGGCAAGGTAATTGCGTCTAAATTCAAGGTCTTTCCTTTTGAGGATGGGAAAGTTTGATTTCCTTTATCTGAAGCATTAAGGAGAATGCGTCCTGAATACTTAAAAAACGGAAGGTGACTTGACTAACCAGTTTGAGCTGTAGCAGCAGCTTGTAGACATCAGACATGTCTGCCAGCACCAGTAGGTGAGTGACGGCTGACAGGAGGGCCCTGGCAGCACGGACCATGTTGCCTCTCTTTACCGAAGAGCAAGGGTCCTCTGCAAACTCTGCCGAGGCTTGCCTCATGGAGTCACCTGAGACGGGAAAAAAGAAAAGTCAGTCGACGCAAGGATCCACTGCAGAGTTAGGCGAGAGATCTTGTCTGTTCGACAGATAAATACATTTTATTCTTGGGATTAGATATAAGGTGAACGGAAGCGGAAATTATACAAGATGAATAATGCACTGCCTCTAAGCGATAGGACAAATTGGTAAACTACTTTCAGAAAACATTTGGGTTTCCATCACAGCCTCAGGCCAAATACAGGCTGGCCCAGTGCATCTCAGGAGCCGCAGTATGGTGCAAACGATTGATCGCCATCCACGTTATTTGCCCAGCACCTTTATTAAATAGGCTTTAATCATTATCAAAAAGTATCATGATCAATTGAAAAGTGTAGCCCCGACACCAGCACTACATGAATAAATGTAAAACTACCATTAAAAGCTTGCAGTCACACTTGTTGTGGTATGCAGTGAACAGAAGTAGTAGCATCATGTGCCACGGTACAACAGTGTCCACTAGAAGTGTGGAAAATGGAAACCATCAATTCAAAGATGCAAATTCACAATGTGGGCGTGGATGATTCTGCATGCCATCAATGCAGCGATATGACATCAATTATGGCCTGCTAAGGTTTATTGTTCCTTTTTCAATAACTTCCCGAAGGCAACTTATCCAACCTTCTGTGATGCTACATCAGGTAGACTCTCGTAGATCTACAAGCTCATAGCGTGCCACCGAGTGGCGCGCTATGAGCTTGTAGATCTGCTATTTTTGAAAAATCAAACGACTGACATACATAGCTGTTTCAGAAAACCGTCAGGATGCATAAGACATTTTTAGAAATCTGATCTCAGGTCAGAATGGGTTAACAAGTCATATACAGAAAGTACAAAGCTGTACTACATGGTCACAAGTTCAACACGTCACAATGTGAGGTTTTGCTATGAAGAGCCACAATATTTCATATGTCATAATTCACTTCACATTTCTCGGTCAAAGTATCACAGCTGCTGTCACTAGTACTTTTTGGACAAATGTACAGGTCGACATCAATGACTAATTAAGCAAATTAAAATTATGGTTTGATTGGGAAAAAATCTTTAAATGTGAGCAAGATTTAGTTTATGCTATTTGGTAAATACACAGGTACATATTCAGCTAGATGGGGTCGCTATAGTGATCGAAAACGCATAAACGTAAAATACAAAGTAGCTAGAAGTATAGCAGTCATAAATAAAGCAAATCAGGTTCTAGATCTTAAGTCACTTCACACGCTCTACTGTTCCTTAGGTCTTGCCATATTTCCATTAACCCATTTTGGGTGGGAAGCCCTTTTGGTGTTGGCATTACGTTATGCTTTAGCCATTGAAAAATAGCAGATCTACAAGCTCATAGCGCGCCACGTGGCGCGCTATGAGCTTGTAGGTCTGCCATTTTTGAAAAATCGAAGAACGACTGACATAGAAACATAGCTTTTTTCAGAAAACTGTCAGGATGTAGAAGACATTTTTTGAATCAGGTCAGATGGGTTAATGTGCTGAGGTATGGGGTAACTAAAACATCCAGTCAGTCACTTCACAAGGTTGGTTATCTGGAACAGGCTTGCGGCGCTTCAAAACGCCAGTGAGCAACTTCTATTGAAATCAATAGCCGGGGGCCTCTAGCCTCAGAAACGCTAATCGGGAGGTCGCTAGAGTTCTTTATTAAGCTCTTAACATCGTCCCTCACCTAATATCACATCCGAGCCTCAATTCTATGGAAAACGCTGCTAAGACCGCACAGAGTTTGGGGATTTCAATGGCGTCACAACGTTGCCAGGCGACGGGGGAAGCGACCGGCAGTCAATTTAACTAAGCGTATTAATTCTAGATTAATACTCTCGTGTTCTCGCGATTTGGCACAGGAGGGTTAAACACCTAAACGTGAGATTTCTCGAGCTTGGCATAGATTGTGTTAAAGTAATGTACATGGATAATAACTAAGTGTACAGTCCATCAACGGCAAAAAGCATATAATGAGCAACAGTCAGCAGTAAAACATTCACAGCAGTTATACCCAAGCAGCAAACTATCCTGGTGCTAGTCATGTACGTCCCTGTAGTCCATGTGCAAGAGTAACGCAAGAGTCATCTCTATCCCGAGTCATTAATCCAAGAACAGAACATTTGGGGGGGGGGTGTTTGGTCATGCAGCCTGATGCAGCTCACAAGGGACTGCACAATGTGGGCAGCCAACAGCTGGTTGCAGGCTACAAGTTAATTGCACTTCACTTCATTTGAGAAGACAGACTACGTGAGGGAGGGGTAGTCTGACACATTTGCCCTGTACAGATAGTGTTTGAGAGTACTACACACACACACACAGTGACCAGTACCACTAGCATACACAAACATAACCCCCCCACCCGCACCAAAAAAAAAAGAGGTCAAAGGCATGACAAAGCCTTCCTGTCTGGGTCATCCGGCAACAAGCTTTGTCCTACACTGGCTACGCCAACACAGTTGACTGGGCACACAAATGAGGTTTGTAGCCTCGCATTATCAAGTAGACAGTAAACACCAAAACAGTTTTGCTGGGGGGGGGGGGGGGGGTGAGCCAGTGTGAGGGGAGTTTTTACTGCCAAAATTTCAACTTTTAAATAATGCGATTCCTATGCCAGCTCAGTCTACATTAGTGAAACACAAATCACGGTCTCCCAAAGTCAGAGACGGGAGTTTGACCAACCGACTAATCTGGCTTGTCAAATGGATCTATTGCTCCGTAGAGAATGAAAAAGTAAGTAACACTGCTCAGACTCATTATTTATTGCGCTGGGTGCATTCTCACCATAGCAACTGATAACACATTAACATAAGACAGTGTGCCATTATCTCGACTCCCATTTATATATATATATATATATATATATACACTAGATTTTCCTATTAGGGCACACTGCACATGGCCAACAAAATGTCATAAAGAAATCTATTAATTCAACACTCTGAAAAATGAAAATATCCGGGAGACATGATCCATTGTGATACATTGTGCAGCCATTTTTAAAACATTAATTTCCAACCTTCTAATACGAGATGAAAGTGTTTTACCATCTTTGACTGTGGGGGGGGGGGGGGGCCTGCGGGGGCATTCAGATTCAAGTAGTGGTTCGACGACAACACAAAACACAACCCCACGGCAGCCAGGCACACTACTTAATCTGCACTAAAGAGATTGTGTTAGATTGTGAACCATGCTTGGTTTGTGCCCAATGATAGACCACATGCATCTGAAAAGCACACGCCCACCACCACCACAGACCCGCTATTCCCCCTGGTGATTTCAGATCAATAAGGCATTTTCAACATGGCCAGATAGTGATCGCTGCTGCTTTAATAATAAACTTCCATCCGGCCCCAGCACCTCACCTGCGGGCCGACCCAAGTGCACGATGACATGATTAAAATGTATATCACACAATGAGCCGCATAACCAGAAGGGACAACAACAACAGACACACACTTATATACACTACAGTACATGCGTTATCCTTTGTCGTATACAAACGGTGTCACGTGGCCGAACATAAGCAGACCTGCAATCACGACACGACGTCGCACTGCATTTGTGCCGGCAGAAGATTGGGGCCCCATTTTCAGTGTTGTGCAGCAATGAAATTCGATGGGACTATAAATAAAGCATTAGGGGTGGAGGTCGGAAATGTTGCAGACAGAGGAGGAGACGGAGTACGACATGAAGATGTGATATTAAGCAAATAAATAGCGGCAAAGTGGATAGACAGACAGCACTGTCGTTAGCATTGTGATTACATGTCTTGCCTACTGATCACCACGAAGTCAAAAATAGATGCTTCAGAGTTTAAGCATTGGTGTCTTAGGGCCAGCATCTCCTTGTATCTATAAGCCAGTATTTCAATGGAGATTTATTAGTTGTAATTTCCAGTAATCATAGCTGTAATTTAATTTCTTAAAAACAAATTTATAACTCAATCTGCACTCTCATAAAATGGATTTTAATGTAGTCCCAATAGAAACTTGTAGTGTTCAGTCCCCCAAAAAGACCACAGGCCCAACACTGGTCTCACTTCCTTCCCAATTACCATAATGCTTGGTACACTCACTCCACCTCGTCGAGAGGGAGAGGGCTGTCTTACTGAGACAACTTGTAGTTTAGGAAGGAAGTGAGACAAGTGTCCACGGACACTTAAATATCTAAAAAACATATTAGCCACATATAAACCCCAGGAAAGCGTTTCCGGTCTCCCAAACATCATTAAAAGAAGATCTGGTTGCAAAAGGGGTGAAGTGTCCCTTTTTAAGCCTGCATTGTCTAAATACCAAGTGTTAAAACGATTTCGCACGTGGGGTTATGTTGGTCTGAAAATGATGTGTAATCTGGTGTGATCACAGTGCTACGCTTTGGGATTCGATTAAGACAAGCGCCAAGCCGGTGCAGTGACATTGCAGGCGATTCCTTGTTATTTGGGGGAGTGCATCGTTTTAATTAGGAGCCTGGGCTAGGGTCACAAATGTGCACACATTGATTGCAATCAAAGTCCATTCGATCTGAATACAGGTTCAACAATTGAAGGAGCATTTGACGCACTAGGAGATCAAAGAGAAAGTGGCCACTGCCATGTGTGTAACAGATTTATAAGAACACGTTGCAGAGCGATGAGTTGTATACACACACACACACTTTTAGTATATATCCCATTCTGACCGGGCACCCATTTTGGTGTTGGCATCATGTTATGCTTTAGCTATTGAAAAATAGCAGATCTACAAGCTCATATCGCGCCACCGAGTGGCGCGATATGAGCTTGTAGCTCTGCTATTTTTGAAAAAATCGAAGAACGACTGACATTTTTAGAATCTGATCTCAGGTCAGAATGGGTTCATCAGACCAGTGTGTGTCCAGTGGAAACCTCGTATGAATCTGATCTCAGGTCAGAATGGGATATATATAGTATGTTCCCGACTATGCAATAGGGTATGGGCCTTTCCTTTCCCTGACAGCAAGCACCGCCCGTCATTGAAACAAAGTTGTATTTGTTTTGTTTGTCAGGTGTCATCATAATCAGTCATGTCAATGAAATAAAGTCCCGCTCGCACCTTGATATTTACATTTCTGCGTCACGTGGAAAAATGTCAATGCAAAATTCGCTCCGAATGCCATTTCACAGAGATTTTAAAGGGATGGATAGATGAATACAATTCTCCAGCCTCCAGGGAAAGGAGTGTTGACAGGAGCTAGAAATGCCAATACAATATGTCTAGAGAGGAAACAACATTCTAGCAGCCTCCTAACATGCAAGGCTTTATCATAATGTAACCCTCCCCTAACGATTATATCAGCCTTTTTTTTCCCTTGCCCATTTAAAACAGCTGGTTAAGCCACAGCTGGGTGGAAAATGCCCTCTGAATCCATGGGAGGGTTTAGCCCTGCTCAATGGCAGCATTATCAGTCCGGGCACGCTTGGCTGAGCAGCGTGGCACAACTGACAGCCAAGGCCGAGGCAGCGGCTAAACAACAGACACGGGATTCCTGTCCAATGACAGCATGACCAAAGCTACTGTGACATTCCCGGACATTGAACACAATGCAGGCCATTTCTTGACACCGTGACCAGCCTCCAAACTCAGTCCAGACACGTACGGGCATCTAAATAAATTGTCTGGGGAGGTGGAGAGTCAGACACTGACAAAGTTAACCCATTTTGGGCGGGAACCCCTTTGGTGTTAGCATTATGCTGTGCTTTAGCTATTGAAAAATAGCAGATCTACAAACTCATACGAGCTTGTAGGTCTGCTATTTTTGAAAAATCAAAGACTGACATAGAAACACAGCTTTTTAGAAAACTGGCAGGATGTAGAAGACATTTATAGAATCTGATCTCAGGTCAAAATGGGTTAACAGCCACACTCCAGTCGACCCTAAACTCACTAGTCTACAGGGGTGTCAAGACATCCTGATATGACGAGCATCAGGGTGTGTGTGTGTAAACTCCAACCACATCACACACATACTGGCATTTAAATTGCTGGCTGTCTGAGAGGGAATAGAGGAGAGACTAAACGCTGACAATCACTTCACCTTCACTTCATAATAGCAATCCCCCTGAGTCATGGCTCCTAAACCCACTGGTCTAGTGGGTCAAAAAGACATCCGCATATGATGAGCATTGGGAGGATTTGAGAGAGTGAATTTATGTGTGCGCGCACGCCCGCTAGATGGGGAGACAAATGGTAATTTGAATGCAGATTCCCATCTTGGAAGTCACGGGTGGCATGAAATTAAATGTGAGATGTAATGTGCGTCAGTTGAATCTCAGCAGGCAGGTGTGTATATAGCCATTTAAATATATTTGAAATCAATGACACAGATCTGCACACTTTGCCTTGCCCTTATTCATTTCCTTGGCAACAGCTCAATACAGGATTATTCTTGATATCAAAAGAAAGTACATGAAGAAATATATATATAACAAAGCTGGACTGCTAACTGGCAAATGGTGGAGGAAGGTACACAAGTTCCCAGCAGAATGTCTCGTTCAATATTCATCAGTGTCAGTCTATTATTAAAAGTGCATATCTCAAAAACAGACATGAGGAGCTACAAATCTTGATGACATAAATCCCCCGATTAACATGCATCCTGACGTTTCTTTTTTGTTTAAGTGAAAAACACAAGAATATGAATGTCCAATCGACTACTAGACAAATTAATAGGTGTTGGTGGTGCAAGACCAGACGCCTCTGGGCAACCTAATGCCGAACACAGACAATGCACCAGGGGTGACATGGTTACCGTAAGCATACACATAATCATTCACAACAAAACTTCTAATTAATAATTAGGCTCTCTGTTCTCAAAGGAAATGTCGTCGTCTCATAACCGTGATTATTCCCATTTAACCCATTTTGGGTGGGGACCCCTTTTGGCGTTGGCATTATGTCATGCTTTAGCCATTGAAAAATAGCAGATCTACAAGCTCATAGCGCGCCACCGAGTGGCGCGCTACGAGCTTGTAGGTCTGCTATTTTTGAAAAATAGGAAGAACGACTGACATAGAAACATAGCTTTTTCAGAAAACTGGTCAGGATGCAGAAGACATTTTTAGAATCTGATCTCAGGTCAGAATGGGTTAAGATCTACCATTGGGGTGTAGACAGTGTATACACAGTCTATGATTAATTTAACAGCCCTGGGAGCAGCCTGTACAGGCCTGAAAACACACACGCACACTATTGCAATATGGGTTTTCCATAATATACCTTGCTTGCGGACATCCTCCACGGCAGCAGTCAGCTCGTCCTTCAGGAACTGGCTCTCTTTCGCAATCTTCTCCCCTTTATCCAGGAAGTTTGCCGTGGCCGTCTCGACCGAGGCGGCCAAAACATGAGCCTTCTTGGAGCGTCCCTTCTTCTTGTTGGACGGGCCTTTGTTGCTCGAGTTGACCAGGGTGGTAACCTTTAAGAGAGAAAAGAATGCTGGATTGAGCGATATGATTTATTTTTAACAGCTACTGTCCATTAAATAAAAAAATACCAGCTCAGTGGCCTTGTGGTTAGAGTGTCCGCCCTGAGACTGGGAGGCCGGGTCATACCAAAGAATGTGAAAATGGGACCCAGTGCCTCCCTGCTTGACACTCAGCATCAAGGGTTGGATTGGGGGTAAGTCCCTGCGACATACTAGCGTCATGTCCAGGGAGTGTACTTGTACATCAAGCTGCCTCACACTACAGAAACAGGAGATAGGCTCCTGCCCCTATGGGCCTCATGGCTCGGCAAGGCTACTTACTGTCCATTAAATAACAGCCATGTTACACCTGCCTGTACAAAATGTTAAGACACATCTTACGAGTTAGCAAATGAGGAGTCATTTTTTGGTGACAGGGGATGCAGAAATTGCTTTTACAGCTTCACCCAGATGATGGCTACCTTCACCCAGATGATGGCTACTCCGGTGGCTCTCATCAACGCAATGTTTGGTGTTAAACCATTTTGGGGCGGGAAACCCTTTTGGTGTTAGCATCGTGTTATGCTTTAGCTATTGAAAAATAGCAGATCTACAAGCTCATAGCGCGCCACCGAGTGGCGCGCAAAAGAGCTTGTAGGTCTGCTATTTTTTTTTATCGAAGAATGACTGACATAGAAACATAGCTTTTTCAGAAAACTGTCAGGATGCAGAAGACATTTTTTAGAATCTGATCTCAGGTCAAAAGGGGTTAATGTTACAGGACAAACCAGAATTACTAGCATAGTGAAATAAATCTCCCTCCCCAAGCATGGAGTAAATCTGATTCATGTAATGACCTACCCAATGCACAAGTATTGCATGATATAGGCTTTATATACCAACGCCATTTTTCTTTTTGCCAAAACACAGTGATTGCACCAACAAAAGAACTACGCAAACGAACAAAACCAACAGCCGGGAGGTTGTGACAGAGAAACATACACGTTCCTGGCAAACAAAAAAAAGATCATAGAGGGAATGCACAACAGAGAACGCTTGTTTCACCTGGCTGTTAATGACGCGTGCCATTCTTGTTTTACATGTTATCACATATGTGTCTGTTACATTAACTCTTCAATATACGAGTTATATTCCATACACATAGTTATTTGCCTTCAGGTTATTATTGCTTATTTTATTCCATCAGTTTTCTTCTCAAAAGATTACGAATGTTTTCCTCTTTATCATTTAATTATTCAAAGCAATGGCAGCTCCACCAGCTATAGCTATAGTTTGCATCAGCTGTTCTTCCATTGTATTCTCTGCAAGGCTACATTGTTAAAACATTTTTCCAGGACTTCCAGAAAGCTTGAGAAGACACTGGCACTGCTTATCAAATCTTACCCTAATCACAGCAAGGGAAGGGAGCCTGTCATAACAAACGTGTGGCCTAGCCCAAGACGGGTAGCATTATAAACTATCACTTTGTAAGAGGCCGTTTGTTCAAATATATAATTCTTGGTTGTTTGAAGTTACTTTGCACCATGTTTTTCTGGCATCAAAGTGATCGATTATGACTTAAATCTCCAACCAAAAAAAAGTATCAATGGCCATTTATTGTAATCTATATTTAACCCATATTTATTTATTGTAACTAGACAGACGGACAGATCTCGAGGCACATTGTGAATTACCTGGGTAACAAGGGGTTCCAGCAGCCTTTCTACAGCCAAAGTACGGATCTCCAGACTCTTTGGGTCCCACTTGAAGTTAATGTTGGCGGTGTTGATGGTTGATGTCATGTTGTCAACTTGTCACAGATCCTGGGAGTTAAGACTGAGAACATAAAACGATAAAACAGGCACAGATAAGAGACAGATGTCTGGAGCCTACCGAATACATTTTTCAAATGAAACCGTAATGTAATGTTCTAAAAAAAAAAACACAGACTTTGTTGTCATAAGAAATGACCCTGTACATTAAAATAGGCAGTCCCCTCAAGCTTTTCAAGGCCAAACATTGTTTTTTTTAAATTGCTTTATTTTGATAGACTGTGACAGTGTGAGCATGCAGCAAAGAGCCTCAGGTGGGCCAACAGCGGGAAGGACTTCAGCCTTATTTTTGTGGTATGCATGTGCCCTTACCAGGTGAGCCACCGGGCGCCCCCGGGGTTCACACTTCTCATTTACATTCCTAAGCGTCTATGGTGGTGTAATCTCCCTAGTTGCAAATGAGGGCCAACCCAGATTACCTCATCCAAGGAGGAGGTAAATAAAGAGTTGTTAGGACAAGCTGGGGTCACAGGGTGTAAATATGTATAATATTTGGCCCCTCTTTTTTTTTTTAGAGACAGAGCTGCCTAACCAAGACACTTTCTGATTGACAGTCATAAGCAGAGCACAGTAATACACTAGCCGCAATTTGCAACTCTAGATTTTTTTACAATTGGCTGAATCTAGAGTTGCAATAACCTCCATCGACTTCCTATGCATTGTTTTGGTTTTGCATTGGTTTGTGACCTCCTGGTCTTAAATTACGTTAAACTCACCAACACTGCAGCTGTAGTCCAAGCTTGAATTATCCTCTTTCGATCTGGTGTCGCTTGTTTATCATAAAAGTCCCCCGTAAAGATGTTATGAGCTACTTTCTGTCCAAAATATTCCAAGAGTGACAATATCGAGCCGCCATTTTGATTTTTGCAACGTGCCATAAAACAAGATGTGAGGGGGAGCGCTTGTTTAATAGAATCTTACCTGCGCAGGTAAGACACCCAAAGAAGAGGCCGACGCCCTAGGGAGGGAGGGACGCTATTAAACAAGCACTCCCCCTCACATCTTGTTTTATGGCACGTTGCAAAAATCAAAATGGCAGCTCGATATTGTCACTCTTGGAATATTTTGGACAGAAAGTAGCTCATAACATCTTTACGGGGGACTTTTATGATAAACAAGCGACACCAGATCGAAAGAGGATAATTCAAGCTTGGACTACAGCTGCAATGTTGGTGAGTTTAACGTAATTTAAGACCAGGAGGTCACAAACCAATGCAAAACCAAAACAATGCATAGGAAGTCGATGGAGGTTATTGCAACTCTAGATTTCAACCAATTGTAAAAAAAATCTAGAGTTGCAAATTGCGGCTAAGTAATACACTATGGCCTAATTTCGATTTTCCTTTTCAGGCAGCAACTGCAGCTCTATTGATTAGCCATCACGCATTGAGGGGCACGGATAACCAGCAAGCCCTGAGGGACGAGCAGATTCATCTGAGAGGCTAAAATGTGCCAGCAACATGCGAGCTAGCTCTTACCCTATACAGACTAGTACAAGGTCAAGCTAACAGAAATACTTCAAAATAACAAATCCAGATATAAATTCAAATGATACGTGTGAAAATGTTTAACGAATAACCTAATGTTGATACTAATGTCGTCTACCTTGTAGCACTGTACGAATACACTACTCAAATTGCAATTTAGATATGGTTTGCATTGACTAAAGCCAAAGAGATCTGCCAGTGGAAGTGGATTTTTTTTTACGTCCGCATACCCTGTCCAGGACAGGCTTAAATTCAGACGGGCCTCCTCGGAAGACTTGGCTCAGATCTGAACCCATTTGATTTGGCGTTAGGAACCTGCCCTTGCTGACGTCGACCCCGGGCAGGGTTCGAACCCACAACCGTCCGCATGAAAGGCATATGCTCCGAGTCTAACCACTACACTAGAGTAAAAGTCAAAAATAGAGGAGGGCGTGGCAGTCACGGACTGAAACCACAAGCTCAGGAGACTTTCATGTTGCTCTTGCTCACACAGCTGATGTAAACTACCATTAAGTAACTCATATTTGTCTGGTCCCAGTAACCGATCATAAAATAAGAACGTACTATACAGACACGCTAATATGTGTAGCCCTGGTCCACTGATTTGAGAGACTCGCTATAAACAGGGGTAGAGAGCCTGTGTGTGTGTGTGTGTATATATATATATATATATATATATATATATATATATAATGAAATCACGCGGTTCGATTTATAACAGGGCATAATTATCAGCAGCAGCAGAATAGCTGGCCAACTCTCATTGCCAGATCAGTGGAGGAGGAATAGGCCATTGTTGGTCTCATGCCAAGCCGATGTCCGACTGTGTTTTAATCCCAGGATGACCTGGAACTTTGGAAGCGTAGTGAGATGACCTCATAACAGCTAGCGCAGGTTGACTACACTACGCGTTTCATTGGGTTATGTTTAGACATTTTAAAGACCATTATTTAGTCTATTGTAATGAAGTCTAAGTGAAATAAGCGGGGGGGGGGGGGGGGTAGTTAGTGGTGCCACTACTACCTGAACATTTATCATTCAACAACAAACACTCACTCCCCATGTAAAACAAAACAGTTAAGCCAATATTATATTAAAAAAATGTTTCCGGTTGAATGAAGGGTACCACTTTGTTTGTTGGGTAAACTTTGCTGAACGACACAATTTCCCCTTATAAACAACTCACGTTAAGTTAACTTTGCTCTCCCAAGCTACGCATGCTAATTTAGCAAACACTGCTAATAGTAATACCGTGGCTATTTTACGTCGTCGGGCAATCGCATTACTGCGGGAAAACTACCTTTCAACTGGAATGACTAACTGAATTTAAGTGTAAATCGGACACTTTTCAGTTGAAAATAAATACGTCATGTCTGTCGAGCAAATGGTACATTGACAAGGGATAATTTAGCCTTCAGCAGCAACAACTTCGCCCAACTTCTTAGCGTGCGTCATTTCACGGTTAAAGCGGTTATTTAAATGTCAATTTGGTCAAAACAACCTCTCAAGACAAACATAGTCTTGCGCCCTAACGTGAAATAGTGAAATTAAATAAAAAAACAAAAGGCATTCCACCCAAACTCTTCTTGGAAAAGTTCAAAATGGTGGAATGGCTGGAATTTCAAGCGAATTCCTCCCTGAACTTACCTCAAAGTTTGATTCTGTAAACTTGTTGCTGTGCTTCGTGTATGTTGTTGTATTCGGCGGTGGGCTCGTGGAGGTCTTTCTTTACAAAGAATAGTAGAAATCCCCAACTCCAAATAAATACCGGATAGGCCACCAACAGTGAAAAGTTTCGATGGCTGGATTGTTTCGATGTCCCGTCACTCCCCAAGCAATTTGAAGCAAACACAATGGAGGAGGAGGAGCAGCAGCAGGGTGTTGTGCTAAATCTAGTATCCCGTCGGAATCAGTTACCCTTTGGATTGCACGTTGACTGGGATGAATTCACTTTGCTGGTTGCATATCCTGTCTAGAACTGATACGGAAACGACTGGTGTGCGTGTATATATCTTGCCAAACTACCGGATACAGTCAAGAGTTATAGGTGGGCTGTAGACCGGATCGGAGTACTGAACAGTTTTCAGTAAACCGAAACCAGGGTTTCAACATGCACTGCTGCGGGCAGCCTGCCCACAAAAGGTAAAATCACGTGAGGATTAAAGTTTGATTCCCTGTACTAGGAATTAAGAAGTGGTAAACGAGTTTTAGCGACGAGCTTCTATGTTTCAGAGTGTGTAGGCTAACTTTATATGACAACCGGAAAAAATAAATAAAGGCATTTACCCACCAACATTAATGGAAGGGCGAGGGAGGGGCACTGGGGGGTACATTATTTTGATATTACAGACTCTATTACTTGGGCTGGAAATCTAGTAGGCAGCACCCACTAGGTGAAACCGATTCCAACAGGGACACAACATTTGGCAAGGTAGTCAGGGCGATGACCTATTTCCTGGGCCGGCCCCCTGGCCTGGACAGTTCACAGGTGGGTGTGGGTGGATAATTGGGTGTGGTGTGGCACTTGACTCGCTTTGTATGCCCTTATAAGGAATATTTATTTATTTCATTAAAGGGGAAGGTGATGTACTTTTTCTTCCGTTTTTTGATGTGTTTATTTGACAGCAACAATACAATAACAAATATATTGCACAAGAAATAGTGTGCAAAGTGATGCAGCAGAGCATATAGTGACTACAGGGCCCGGGGATGGGGGCCAAAAAATCTTTGGGATTTTTTTCCTTCATGAATTGTGTTAAATAACATAATAATATATTCTAATCATTGCTATAAAGTGTTTGTTCCTATAATGAGAAAAAAATATTTTTAGTACGGGATACAAGGATGCAGGAAAAACATGAAATCTTAAGTGATGACACAAAGGAATGAGCAGACAAAATGAACTAGTCTGGAACACAATAAAATTGAAGCTGGTAAATAGGTAGACCTACTCTCTCCCGATTGGCTGATATTGGAAACCCATCTGGAAAAAAAAGTTCTGTTAATTAAACAGCTCGATCGACAGGGAGACCCATACTGAACAAACACTATAGCAAAGATTACTATCATTATAGTGCTTTAAACTTTCAGCAAAGGTCTCCAAACACAGCCAGCCAACACCAGTTTTCGATTAATTGAAATGGAAACAAGCCATGGAGATGGGCTTTCTTGCATGGGTTTAAACATAGGCGGCGGGTGCATAAGGCTAGGGAAGGCTTAGCCTTCCCAAAAATTATGCTGGATATTTTTTTAAATATATATAATATATGTGCGCAGCATTATAGAAGGCTATTGTGTGTGTGTGTGTGTGTGTGTTGTCGCTGCCCCCTGGTGATCGCTGATCGGATAGGCTATACACTATACAGCATATGATTGACTACTATTGGTATGTCTGTAAACCTCGTCCTTCCAGTCGCTTTGTAGCAAAGAGTAGCGCGCGGCCGCGCGCTGGTTTGTTTTGGGAAACAGCAAAATGTCTTTTTCAATGCAAATATAAAGTAGCCTAGCCTAATTCAGAAGAAGAAGCTGTGAGTCGGCTGTGTCAGAACTCAGCAGCACCAGTGCCTAGGCTGCACGGTTCACACCACTGCAGCAACACTGACACGTTCAGCGGAGTGACTGCTGTCTCTGTGCCGTCTGTAGAGCCATGAGCCGCGACTCCCGGAGGGGCAGCAACACCGCCGGGTAATCTACACTGAGTACTGACTGACTCGAGACTTGAGAAAAAGACGTCCAAAAGTCGTTGTCTGTGTATAGGCTAATTCATTGGTAAAAGTATGCTAAATAACTCATTTTTAGACCATCTGGGAAATAAATAAATAAATAAATCCGCGGCGGCGGCCTCGCTTCGCTCGGCCGCGAGAGTCCCCCCCCAGAGTCCCCCCCCAAACGCAATTCTATAGCCTACCCAAAGGTAAAACTCACCCGCCGCCTATGGGTTTAAATCCTCTTAGCAGACCTTGTATTGAACTCAACTGTACTTTCCTGTGCAAACTGTTAATAAAGTATTCAATCAATCAATTAATCACCAATTAAATAAATTAAATCCAAAAGACAGTGATCTATTTTATATATTTAACAAAACATGGGTTATTTACCTCAGGGTGGGCACCTGAACATACAATCTTAATCAATAACATACTTTTGATACAAATACAATTACGTGGATCTTACCTATTCTTAACTAAAACATAAACAAACGAGTAACAAAAGAAAGGCCACCCACCCCTACAGTAGTCAAGGCAATGACTTTATTATCATATCTCACTGAAATGTGTCTTGCGGCTCAGCAGCCAAGTATGCAACACATAATACACACATTTGACATAACATAGAAACAAAACAAATTGCATACATAAAAACATGAAGACAAGAGCAATGTCCCATGTAAACCATGTTTAACATTAACATATTACACACTAGCACATCTAAAAACACTGGCAAACAGAGGACTAGTGTTGTGTCTGTGGTTGGAGATTGGCTAGGAGTAAGACGTCAGAGGGACCATAGACAATTAGACATATAAAGGTAGACCCCTCTTTCGGCTCTGGGGTCAAAATTGAAGGCACAAAGCGAAGCACGAGCGGAAGCTTGTCATGGAAGTCCCGGAAAAGTTAGTTGAGTGACAGTGAGAGACATGGAGGGGTCACTTGGGCAGCGATGCTTATTGTCTCCACCAGGCCGATGGCATGGGGGAGAGAGTATGTTTTGCTGTCCGTCCGTCTGTCCGTCCGTCTGTCCGTCCGTGTGTGTGTGTCCGTCTGTTAACAGCTAATCTCCGGCACCGTCAACCCGGTCGATGCCAAATTATTGCACACATACACTTCCTGGATGCCAACGATGAACCTCCACATTTTCCAGAACGGCCTGTTATAGTGCCACCAGGAGGCCGACTTTTGTAAAACACATTTTTTGATATTGGGACTGTGACGCTCTATAGTCTATAGTCATGTTTTCAAGACGGTTCAATCCAATATTTCATATTGGCTAACATTGGCTAACATTGGCTTTCAACGTTTGCAGGATTGTGTGTGCGTCCATCTGTCCGTCTGTTAACAGCTAATTTCTGTCACCGTTAACCTGGTTGATGCCAAACTTTGCACTCACACACACTTCCTGGACGCCAACGATGAACCTCTGCCCCAAATGTTCAAGAACGGCCTGTTATAGCGCCACCAGGAGGCCGACCTTTGTAAAACACATTTCTTTATATTACTCCTCCAGATTGCAGCATGCAATTTACGTGAAATCTTTCACTGACTTTTCTACTAGGCTGAGGAATATATCCCACCCTTTTCATATTGGCCTGTTATAGCGCCACCAACAGGTGGATTTTTGCAGAACACATTTTTGGAACAAAATGCCTCAAGTCATCCAATTGCCATCCAAGGTGTATAGAAATGGCACCATTTTCACATTAGCCTATTATAGCGCCACCAGGAGGCCACAACCTCACCTGCCCTGGTGGAGACCTGTGCCCCGAGGGGAACTTTATCTAGTCATGCACATGGATTCGTCTCAAGAAATGTGTGTCCACATGAAACCAACACAACCACTGAAAATACCTGTAGTATATATGCCAGGCCTTTAAGTATAGCACTGTAATGCTGCCACAAAGCACCAAAAGAGAGAAGAAGACATGAAGAAATGCCATACATACACCTACCGGTATGTGCTCTCAATGAAAAGCAGGGCCATCGTTGTTGCCAAGCATGTATGATAATAGGTGTTTCAAAGATGTTTTTGTATTTAATTTCAGTTACCCCAAACCATGTGTCCAGTTAATTCAGATCACCATCTGGCATCCCAGGAAATTAAACAGATGCAATGAAGTTAATGAGAGCTCAATTGGCCGTGAATGATGTAAGGATGACATTTTGCTGACTAAGGCGCACGGTAGGAGCTAAGTGCTTCCAAGATTTCGAAGTGGGTTTCCCCTTGGTTCAGTGGTTCAAGTTTCCGTGATGTAAGCTACTGTAAGAGCTTCCAAGATTTCAAAGTGGGTTACCCATGCTTCAGTGGTTCACGTCTAAAAATATTTTTACAAGTGAATAATCGGTCAATGAGTGTTTTTGTTATACAGCAGGTCGTTTCGAGGAAACAATCTGATTGGTTGAAACAGCCATCTATAGCCGAGCTCCGAACGAGCATGATGGAAGTGGAACGCCTAATCAAAACATAAAAATCAGCTGCTCTGTTCTCCCTGAGCGGAGCCGACTGGGTTGCTATCCTAGCGAGTTTCTTGGTACATTTGTGGTCGTAGTGGCTATACGTCCGTCATTAAAACAATTATGATTTTTCTTAGCGAATATCTTAGTTTAAATTAAATTGAGTCAATGTGTTTTTGGGGTAACTGTTGTATAATCACAATATTACAATTATTATAATTATAATTACCAGTAAGAAAGGTCAGATCAACA